>NC_084659.1:16542538-16571431 GCF_019802595.1 Syngnathoides biaculeatus
CCATACTGTTGCTCGCAGATAATTATTTCTGTCCTGAGTCTAGCCTCCAATAATCTTTCACATAACTTCATTGGGTGACTAATTAACGTTATTTCAGAGTTCCAACAGCTCTGAACATCCCCTTTGATCTTAAAAATGGGAACTAGAACACTTTTCCTCCATTCTTCAGGCATCTTTTCACCCGCTAGTATTCTGTTGAATAAGTTGGTCAAAAACTCCACAGCCATCTCTCCAAATTGCTTCCATACCTCTACTGGTATGTCATCAGGACCAACTGCCTTTCCATTTTTCATCCTTTGTAGTGCCTTTCTGACTTCCCCCTTACTAATCATTGCCACTTCCTGGTTCTTCACACTTGCCTCTTCAACTCTTCCATCTCTCTCATTTTCTTCATTCATCAACTTCTCAAATTATTCTTTCCATCTATTTAGCACACTACTGGCACCAGTAAACACATTTCCATCTCTATCCTTTATCACCCTTACCTGCTGCACATCCTTCCCATCTCTACCCCTCTTTCTGGCCAACCTGTAGAGTGTCAGATAGGTTGCCATACCACAAATAGCAATGGAGCAAATTGATAACAATTGGGGTGTATGGCTTAAGGTTCATGTTTTGAGCTGAGCCACCAACTCTCAAATTGGACACCAGATGTCGCCAAACAAATTTACACTAGATTGGGTCACCAGCACGGCAAAGATCTCTCTGATAAATGTAGCCTACCCACTTAGCTTCTCATTGCATTGCATACATATACCAAAGTCAGTAACCTTATATAAACCTGCTTATTTTTCATATCTTTGTATTACATACATATATCGGGGTTAGCAACCTTAAGAACCCAATTATTGTTATATCTTTGTAATCACATCTTATTTCTGATATAAAGACAGTGACAGGATGCAGCTGTCAAGCCACACCTAGCATTTTTCAAGATGGTTGCAGCATCAAGTTAGTGAACAGGAAGCCCGTCACACTCGAATGACCACGCGGGAAGTCGGCAAGCAGAAATAGATTTCAACTATTTTTCCACTGGACTTTTAGCAAAAAATAAGATGCTTTGAAACAGCTTTGTGAAAAGAATATAACCTGTATATGGCTGTCTCTCTCAGACAAGGCAACACATGATGAGCAACCAACTAAAACAAGCCTGAGAATGCATGAGAGAAATGTATTCACAAGACTGTTGATACATTTATGCTATTGTTCAAAACTAGGGTGAAACCGAACGCGAATTGTGGTTATATTTTCAAAAGATGCATTTATTAATTAAAGGGAGAATGACAAAATGGAGTGAAGCCAAAGAAAGGCGTGACAAGTCAAGCCGGGAATGGCAAATGGGGCCCAATAGGATGAACCAAAGGAGGCCCTTCCCACTAGATGTAGATTCAGCCAACATTTTCCAGAATGTTCTACCAAAAAGCTATAAAAACCTTGGATACGGAAGTTCGGGGCTTTTTGTTCAGTTTTCGCTGACAAAGAGACAAGGTCTTTCTATAGGTGTAATAGTCGTGTGGCAAGCTGGCGGGGAGAAGGAATTGGCAACTTGGAGTGCCTAAATTGACGACTCTTTTTGAGATTGGGCGCAAGTAAAACGACTATAATAAGATATTGGCAGGTTAATACCAGCGATATTACGTGGTTACCTATGAAGGGTAAGTTGGCTTGACAATTTATCCGTAATCCCGAAAACCCTTATTATTAAATTAGGCTTCGAGCTATATAGGACTTGATCAACCCTAACAGGCTCACTCAAAAATGTCTATTATCCCTAATTTCTGATGATTTTAGACGCTTTGAATCTCACTTCACTTCTATTGCTTTTTGCTTTTTTTATCATTTATCTTATCCTTCTTACCATCAATTTTTATCATTTTAACTATTTTTTCTTTTATTGATTTATGTTCTATTAACATTGAATTTTTCCTTAACATCGCAACCTTACCTCGCGTCTGGCGGGGATAACTGTAGGATGAATGTTATGTGAACAATTTTTATCATTCTACCCGTTTTTACTTTTATTGATTTATGTTCTATTAACATTGTATTTTGCCTTAACATTGAAACCTTACCTCGCGTCTGGCGGGGATAACTGTAGGATGAATGTTATCTGAACAATTTTTATCATTGTATTAAATTCTTAAAATTTCCATCTTCATCTGTTTTTGTCATTCTTATATTGAATTATCTCATTATAACCATTCTACCTCATTAAAGATTGAACGTCATCGACATTAACATCATTTAGTCGTAAAAATTCTATTTTAATCAGTCACTCATTGATAATCTCGGGTTTAATATAGAACAAATTTGTACAATCCTAATAAGGATTGTTAAAATTGCTAGGTCAATAACAAGGGCAATCGATTCATAAGAGATGGAGCTGCTGTAAAAGTAGAGCGAACACTTTGACACCTTGTTACTCAGAAAGGTTACTCGACAAGGTGGACGAGTGGAGGCAGACTGGATTGGCTCTGCAAAACTAAAGGCAGTTAGTACACCTAGGCGAATTCATCTCGACACCGACTTAAGAAGCTCCCGTCCTCCTGCAAGCACGGCGTTAGAGTCGGCTGGAGTAAAGTGGTAGCTTAACCCTTTAACTGGAGAGTCGGTCGGGACATTTCTCCCGATTAGTCCTGCGGATAAGCGGAATCTGACAAGAGATACTTTTCTCCTTCTTTTGTGTCCAACGTGGTGTACATGTTTTCTTATGCCTCTTGTTTAGCCTTTGCCACCTCTACCTTTGCCCAACGTCGCATCTCGATGTACTCCTTTCGCCTCTCCTCAGTCCTCTCAGTGTCCCACTTCTTCGGTAATCTCTTTCCTTGTATGACTCCCTGTATTTTGGGGTTCCACCACCAAGTCTCCTTCTCCCCATTCCTACCGAAAGACACACCAAGTACTCTCCTGCCTGTCTCTCTGATTACCTTGGCTGTCGTTGTCCAGTCTTCCGGGACCTTCTGCTGTCCATCGAGAGCCTGTCTTACCTCTTTCCAAAAGGCCGCACAACATTCTTCCTTTCTCAGCTTCTACCACATGGTTCTCTGCTCTACCTTTGTCTTCTTAATCTTCCTACCCACCACCAGAGTCATCCTACACACTACCATCCTATACTGTCGAGCTACACTCTCCCCTACCACTACTTTACAGTCAGTAACCTCCTTCAGATTACATTGTCTGCACAAAATATAATGCACCTGCGTGCTTCTACCTCTGCTCTTGTAGGTCACTATATGTTCCTCCCTCTTCTGGAAATAAGTGTTCACTACAGCCATCTCCATCCTTTTTGCAAAGTCCACCACTATCTGTCCCTCAAAGTTCCTTTCCTGGATGCCGTACTTACCCATCACTTCTTCATCGCCCCTGTTTCCTTTACCAATATGTCCATTACAATCTGCATCAATCACAACTCTCTTCTACTACTACTTCATCTAGTTCCTTCCGGAATTTCTCTTTCAACTCTGGGTCACATCCTACCTGTGGGGAATAGCCGCTAACCACATTATACATAACACCCTCAATTTCAAATTTTTGTCTCATCACTCGATCTGATACTCTTTTCGCCTCCAAGACATTCTTAGCCAGCTCTTCCTTTAAAGTAACCCCTACTCCATTTCTCTTCCCATCTCCTCCGTGATAGAATAATTTAAATCCTGCTCCTAAACTTCTAGCCTTACAACCTTTCAACCTGCTCTCTTGGATAGACAGAATATCAACCTTTCTCCTAATCATCATGTCAACCAACTCCTGAGCTTTTCCTGTCATAGTCCCAACATTCAAAGTCCCTACACTCAGTTGTAGGATCTGTGCATTCCTCTTTTTCTTCTGACGATGGATCCGGTTTCCTCCTCTTCTTTGTCTTCGACCCACAGCTGAATTTCCACAGACGCCCTGCAGGTTAGCAGTGCCGGGGGCGGGCGTTGTTAACCCGGGCAACGACCGATCCGGTATGGGATTCTTTAGATAAAAGTTTCTTTTGGCTTGTCCCTTTCGGGGTCGCCACAGCGTGTCGTCTCAGATGAACGCACATATGTTTCGCACAATTTTTATGCCAGATGCCCTTCCTGACGCAACCCTTCTTGGGGAGTGGAGGCCGCAGTGGGATACGAACCCACAACCCCTGGTTTACCAAACCAGTGCGCTAACCACTGAGCCATAGGGCCTCCGGTATGGGATTCTTTAGATGAACGCTCATATTTGTTTCACACAGTTTTTACGCCGGATGCCCTTCCTAAAGCAACCCTCTGCATTTATCCGGGCTTGGGACCGGCCTACAGATTGCAGTGGTTTGTGCCCCCATAGGGCTGCATTTAATGCAATGCTAAAATACACTACAGAATAAACCAACATTTCCATGGAACTGCGAGACATGGCCAATATTACTGTGGCAGTGTCACACATCGTGCCAAATTCTGAACCACTTCCTGAAGTGGTTACCTGGTAAAACCGGGCAGCGAAGCTTCACATGTTCCAGCCCATATCCCAAATTAATCACGCCTCGTTTCATGAACACGTCCTCTTCATTACTCGACATGCCACAAAGACCCGGCAAAACCTGCAACATTACTACTAATTACATTACGTGTGAAAAGTAATGCATTACTTTGCTTGTTACTCAAAATGGCAGATTATTATTATTATTATTATTTGTAACGCGTGACCACATCACTGCTGGTCATTTTATGACCAATGATTTGTGTGCACATTTCACAATCTTTTAAGTTCTTGAGGTAAATGGTCAGTCCAGGTAGAGCAAACATCTTTAGGAACAAAAACTTGTTACTGGCAGGCATTGGTGTTACACGAATTTCTGTGCCCCCATAAATAAGCCTTATGAAGGGCCTCCACCCTATACCGATACTACAGTCCATCCTTTATCTGCTTTACTATGGTTGGGTTGGTTTGCATCTGAGTTGCCAATTACTAGTTTCAGTATTTTGAATGTAGCAGACATGCTTCCTGCAAAATGAGGTGACAGAGTGAGTCTCTAAGGCTTGATAAACAGCATTCTTTGAAGCTCCCCTGCTGTTAGACTCCTCCAACAAGACACCGGGTTGGACCGTAATCACTCACTAGGCAGCGAGGAACAATTGAAGAGTTTGTTTTCAAAATGAGACATAGGCATTTTTTTCAGATTTACGAAACTCACGCCAAAATTATCCATTTGGAGCTGGATAATTTTGGCTCGAGTTTCGTAAATCTGAAAAAAAATGCCTATGTCTCGTTTTGAAAACAAACTCTTCAATTGCATTTCACAATTGTAAGCAGAAGCATCTTACTTGCCCAACACACTGCCTGGGTGGGCATGTCATTAATGAGGATGTACACACTCACGGTGTCACATCAAAACTAAAATTATTACATCACAGCAAACAGAATAGCATAACTACCAAATGTGAAAACAAAGAAAAGAATGACAAGAAATAAGTGACACAAGACATGCACTTTAAACTTTATTTACATGGTCCCAGACTGTACAATATTAATACAGTACATATTGTGAACTTTGGGGAAATTACTGGCTGCAGACAAAATCTTAATTTTGTTCTCTCTCTCTCTCTCTCTCTCTCTCTCTCTCTCTCTCTCTCTCTCTCTCTCTCTCACACACACACACACACACACACACACACACACACACACAACCGTACTGAATGCAGTAAATGCTCACGTTTCCAACTTTAGTCTGTTTTGCACTTTAAACTTTAACTTTAAATTTAGTCTGTTCAGTTCTTTAAAATAGAGAGGTTAATGTGCATTTTTGAAAAGCATGCTTGGGTTTCAGATTCAGATTTTTTGGGGGAGTGGAGAGTTGGGTTGAACCTGAGGTGTGAAGGGAATTTTATTTTATTTTATTTTATTTAAGACAATCTTTCAACAGCATATAATTTATCTGCTCTACACCACAGCGAGGCGAAATACAGTAGTATTCCTGCATTGAACAACCATAGTCTGCCAGCAAAGGAGTGTGCGACAAGAAAAGAAAGAAAAGAGTAGACGCTAAATTTACATGTTCCTGACCATACTCCCTCGTGATGAATTTTCATTAAACTTGGTAGGTTCATAAAATAGTGGCATTTCATCAATCATTACATGTTGTAACATTTAACATTTAACAAAAAAAAAAAGAAAAAAAAACTCCTGTAAGCATTTGTCTGCCTACTTTTAGCTTTGCTCCCTTCTCATGTCTCTGACTTTCCCTTTGGCAGCCCTCTGTTATAGTAGAAGAGAATTTATGCGGCAGAATCTTGATTGCATTGTGCGGAAATGTTCAAACTTCCAACCTTCCATTATCAACACCGGTGATCATGGTTCGGGTTGCAGGCCGTAGTACCCTATTAAAACTGACATTGGACAACCATTAATACTCACAGCATCAGTGAGTGAGAACTGAACCCATGCTGCCCACACCAAAGTGAAGTGAGTGTACCATTACAACTTCAGTGCCATGTTCAAATTGTTGTCTTGCAAAAAGTCATCACAATGGGGTCTGGGCAGAATTGACCCCTCCGTAGAAATTGTGTCATCCGCATCGCTGACCAATCAGAGGCCAGAGATCTGCATAAAGCACGCCCCTTGTTGGCGTCCACTATTACCTTAGACAACGTTGCATGGTCCAGTATAGCTTTTGTTAGCGTTTTATCGCATATTTGGGTTCTTTAACAATAGATATGTTTAAGAGGTGTAGTCACGGACTTTGTAATAGTGACGACAGGTATCCTGAAAGGCTAGTTGGTGGAGTTCAATTCGTACCCTTTCCAAAACCGAAGACCCAGTACGAAAAATGTCTTCGATGGATCAAACTTTGTGGAAGATCGTATGATAAACTGAATCCATCTAAAATCAACCGGAACAGATATTTTTGCACGAAGGTAAGCCCTATATTTGATTTTCAATACGTCTCTTATAAATGAATTAGCAGTTCTTCGCTTGCATAACATAACTATGTGTGAATGATTGACACACTTGATCTGTGTTGAGCAATATTTTGCAATGGTCTGACTGCACAAACGTGTCTCTGTTGGCGGCTACCGAGTTAAGCTAAACCGGACTATGCTTGCACGAAGGTATGCCCTATATTTGATTTTCAATACATGTCTCATATAAATGAATTAGCAGTTCTTCGCTTGCATAACATAGCTACGTGTGAATGATTGACACACTTGATCTGTGTTGAGCGATATTTTGCGATGATCTGACTGCACAAATGTGTCTCTGTTGGCGGCTACCGAGCTAAGCTAAACCGGACTAGCGAGTCCTAAAAGCCTTTGACGTGCACCGAGACAACAAGACTGAAGGAAGGATGTTTGAGGACACTATAAAGTAGTGATTGTCGTACTCGGTCGGGACTTACCTAGATTCGGCACTAATTCAAGAATAATTATTGAGGGGAGCGCGTGACGTTACACAAAGAAAACAAGA
Source organism: Syngnathoides biaculeatus (assembly GCF_019802595.1). Classification (NCBI taxonomy): domain Eukaryota; kingdom Metazoa; phylum Chordata; class Actinopteri; order Syngnathiformes; family Syngnathidae; genus Syngnathoides; species Syngnathoides biaculeatus. The sequence goes on from NC_084659.1 coordinate 16,549,958, forward strand.
GAAACAACTCGTAAATCAAGCCTCGCCTTCTTTTCCTTCATACGATGGTTCACAAACGGCTATACAGATACACATACAGATTCTGCACACAAGTGTGATATGTAGCACGAAAATAGGAAACTGTCAATGACGAATTCATCTTTGGGTTATAATATATTATATTATGTGGCTTCTCAGTCTTCCTCTGACTCCGGAAAGATCTCGAACTAATATCAATGGTTTCTCCGTCGATATGCATGTAAATACCATTGAAATACCCCTCGCTGAAATACTTGTAGCCCTGCTGTCTGCTTTTCAACGATATTTCACTATTCGCTAAGAATGCGAGTTAAAAATCAGATGGTAAATCCGACAATTTCGCTCTAGTCATTTCTTCCTGCGCCGCCATTTTTGCTAATTGTTTGTCTGAGGTTAGGACACGTGGGGTGATGTAACTTCAGGAGACGTGGTTAAGTGCCCTGTACGGAGGGGTCAATTGCTGAAGAAACAAAGAAACTCCGAGATAAACTACTAGGAGACAAAGTATAACAACGCACTACAATATCCAAGTGATGAGTGAGGAAATGGTTCATTTTGATGGACAATATATGAAGTCTCAAACTGTTAATTGTGTAAAGAGAGGAAATAATAATCACCTCTGCTGAAAACAATTACAAATACTGCCAGAAGGGGGGTTGAAGTGGAGGAAAAATTTGGAATTGTGTACTAGGCCCTCAATCACAGCGGCTCACATGGGCTTTGTGAAGTTTTGAAAATGTTTTTTTTTTATTCAAAATATGTCAGCGATAAAAACCTGTATTATGAATATCAAAACAAAATGATTTTGCAGTGATAGTTCAATATTAAATTTGCTGAGACCCTGTACCCCACATTGCAAACAGTAAACTCTTCATTCTACCAGATGCATTCCGAACTAATTACACAGGTTATGGGTACCAATGTCAACAATTTCCAAGATACGTTAAAGTTAATTTAATAATCTTTTAAGACAATAGTCCCCAGTCCACCCATCATCACCAGTCCCATCTGGTAGCGGGCCGCACAGATAAGGTGGAACGTTTTTTAATTTTAATTTTTTTGCTGAGCAGGAGATAGAGCATTCCCCACCCAACCCCATTAAGAACACTCCGTCCACATCCTCCATCGCCAATTAGTTTGATGGTTAGTTTAAATGCAGCCATTTATATTTTCTTTAAATTTGTGCTTTGATTTAGATCCTCTTGATAGTCTCGCAAGAAGCTTTATACATAGAAGCACTTAATGCACATGACTTAAGTATGAATTTGTGTGAATGTGGAGTTTAAGCTGTGAAATTCCTGAAGTTTGCCGACAACACCGGAGTCATCAGCCTTATAAAAGACATTGACGCATCTGGAAATAGAGTGGCTGGAGCTTTGTTGCGTTTAACACAAACTGGAGCTGAACGTACTCAAAACAGTAGAAAGAATGGTGGACTTCAAGGCTTCCTTTGGGAATTACACTCTCTCAGGATCTGAAGTGGATTCGCGACCCCCGAGGTGCAGCGATCCGAGGACCACAGGGCTTTCTGTCGCTTTATGCGGGAGCATTTGGGCCAGCAGAGGGCGGAGCTTGTGGCCCTCACGAACCAGGATTGGTGGGAATTAGACTACTGTCTGAGCCACACCCATGTCGTGGTTGCCACCGATCTGCTACCAAACCAAGCCCACATTGTGATAGCAACTGACCCTTTACCAACCCAAACTCACGTCACAGTGGCAACTGACCCGCTGCCACACCACATCCACGTTGAGGTGGCAATAGACTTCCTGGCAAACCATGTGCAAGCCGCAGTAGCCACCAATCTGCTACCGAGCCAAGCCCACGTCGCGGTGAAGACTGACCCGCTGCCGCGCCAGACCCACATTGTGGTGGCAACAGTCTTCCCGGTTGACCACGCTCCTGTTTCGGCAGCTACAGGTTCCCGGCCGCTTTACGTTCCTGATCAAGCAGCTGCCTCACGTTCCAGTCCCGGTAGCAGCAATTGCTCGTCACCCACCTCCCGTTTCTGTCCCGGCGACGACGACTCGACTGCCCCACGTTCCTGTTCAGGCGGCGGCAACAGCTCGTGGCTGTCTCGCGCTCCCGTCCCGACAGCATCAAAGGCTCGTCAGCCACCTCACATTCCAGTCCAGCAGGTGGCGATGGCTTGTAGGCCGCCTCACGTTCCTGTGCAGCAGGCAGCGACGGCTCGTCGGCCGCCTCACGTTCCTTTCCAGCAGACAGCGACGGCTCATTGGCTGCCTCACGTTCCTCTCCCTGCTGAGGCGACGACTCGTTGGCTGCCTCTATTTCCTGTCCAGGCGGTGGCGAAGGCCCGTTGGTCGTCTCACGTTCCCAACCCGGCAATGACGACATCACGGTCCCCTACGTTCCAGTGCCGGCAACGACAGGTATTCGGCCGTCTCACATTCCTGTCTCGACTGCAACCTGCCGCCCCCCACTCCTGCTTCGATGGCGACCGGTACGCAGCCGCTTCATGCCCCCGTCTCGACGGTGACAGGCATTCTTCCGTCTCCCATTCCTGTCTTGACAGAGACAGGTATACGGGCGCCTCATGCCCCTGTCTCGATGGCTGCCGCCTCCCTTCCCTGATTCAATGGCGACCGGTCCATGGCCATCTGAGGGCCACGCCACGACGGCGACCGATCCTCAGCTGCCCCTGACCTGGCCTCGCTGGTAAACAGTCCACGGCTGGCTCATGACCTAGCCTCGGCAGCGACCAGCCCTTGGCCGCCTCATGACCGACCTATGGCTGCCTCCTGACCGAGCCTCGGCGGCGACCGCTCCCCGGCCGCCTCACAACCACATCCTTGAAGGTCTTCGTCCGGAGCAGTCGCATGCTTCCGTCCGAATCACCCCGTGAGGACCCTGGTGCTTGGCGTCAGGGCTGACCTCCTTACCTTCCCGGCCTCGCTTTTGGTGGCCTGGACTGCCACCAGACAGACTGGGTTGGGGGGGGGGTGCCCTCCCCCAGACACCCTTCCACCTGCCCCTGGACATGTTTTTTGTGTGGGTGTGTTTCTTTTGTTTAGGCACGTCTGGGATCCGCACCTTAAATGGGCGGTTCTGTCATGAGCCAGGCTGGACCACGGCCAAGAGGGGAGTGGCCACTGCCATGGCCGGTGACACCTCTCACCGCTCTCAGCTGTTTAACATTGGGACTGTAATTAGATGGGGTATTTAAGTTGGACTTTTTGTCACTGCCATTTGCCAGTTCGATGTGTTCGTTGTGCCCAGAGTCTGTTAGTGTGCTTTGAATTGGTGAGTGGCACTGTGTTACCGTGTGCGGAAACTCCTGCAATAAAACCCACTTGACATAATGCTGTGATCCCGGAGTCCTGCATTTGGGTCCTCCCCCGCACTGGAGGATCGTGACACAGTCCTCTGTTCACCTATCATAGTCTGGTTTGGTGCTGCCACAAAAAAAAAAAAAGAAAAATTCAGATTCCAACGGACACTCAGGGGTCCCAAAAACTATGGTTCCCACATACCCACCCTTAACTGCCCCTGCGCCTGAAGAGGAGAATAGGCAAAATACACAAAGTGAGGTGAGGGTTGACACAAAAGGCAAACAAATGGAAGATGAAATCAAAACAACACTGGATTGGATTTGGATTAGTGTTGGACTTGAGGACGAGCACACAAAAACAGCATACATTTCATTTGTGGCAAACCTTTTTGGCGTCACTTTGCTTTGTCTTTCAATTGGTTTTTCCGGTCCTATTGCACTCCAGAAAGTCTGGCTGCAGACTCACCTCTCCAGTCCCCCCACCCACCTCACATCTAAGTTTCCATCCTGCACAGACACAATGTCACCGTCAGGCAGCCAGGGAATGATGGGATGAGTACAATAATAGAAATTTTTGTGTCCGTTTTTATTGTTTCAGCATCGAAAAGGAACTTAGTTGAAGATTTTTAAAATATCTTCAATTTCAGGGTTTCTTCAGCATTAAATCATTTGTTACAGCACTGCCACACTTCATTCACAGTTTTCATTTCGGTGATTTGAAGTGTTCAATCTAAATTATTATAAAATCAGTTGAATATTTCAAATATGATGATTCTGTGATTTGATGGATGATTGATGATTGATGACTTCACTCAATCGATCATGATGGTTTTTCATGGCATGGAAGGAAACCGGATTGGCCCAGAGAAAAAAACTCGCTCAGAGAAACAATGCCAACTATTTTCGTCTGTGGTTCTCAGCCAGTCACCTGGTGGACCCGTCGAGGAACATTTACAGTGGCTTCTGTTGGCAGGTCGAGATGCTAAGGGTCTTCTCTTTAGTATAGTGGAAAAGCACGCCTGTTATGTGGAAGAGTCGGGTTCGATTCCCCATTTTGATATGAAATAATGCTGGCCTTGTTGCTTTCGTGGGGGGCTCTTCTTTGTGGAAAAGCAATGCGAGCGACAACTTGTTTCAAGCAGGAAACCTCACACGGATTAAGTGAATATAACGACTCCTCCTACTTGAACCCGGTCCCAAGAACTGTGATTTGACCAACAGTCCAAACAAGTTTCACCACCATTGCTGTCCGAGAAGTTCAGTGTTTCACGATTTGTTTTGCACCACCTGCCCGCTTCTAACTGCACCTGAAACCCATGCGAGCTAACAAGGTGGTTCGGTCGGTCCTGACGAACAGACATCACACGAGCAACAGTTACAGTTACAAGTCTACAGTAGTTGTGATATTTGTCACAGATGCTCAAGGTTCTGTTTGGAAGCAAAGCTGCTCTGCTTCTTTCCGCAAATAAGAACCCCATGAAAGCTGAAATAAACTTTATTCAATCCCCTGTCAGGAAAATCGAAAAACCCGACTTCCTTTTGCGGACAGGCGATTATACTGTCCACTATATACAGGAGAAGGAGACTCTTAGCTCAGTTCCTGGTTAAGAGAAGCTTTTCTCATACATGAACAATTCCTAGCTGATTACATAAGGACAGCCCCTTCCAGCTGGTCACTGACGGGTAGTGGTGACACACACCAACCTTTCTGTAAGTGGTGTGGGCTGTATTCCTGCTCAGTGGTGGTGTGTTGCAATGTTCCTGCAACTCTCTGGCAAACCGCCCACAGTCCAATAGACTTTTGCCCAATTTTAGCTGGGGCAGGCTCCAGCACTCCTGTGACCCTTGTGGGATAAGCAGTTTGGTTTGATGGTCCTCTCGAGTGGGTGGCTATTGGAATATATTTCTGCCGCAGAGGTTCATGTGTAAAACCCATGTTGGAGGGATCGGAGGGACGATCGGGCTTAACTAATCTTGTGAATTGGGACCGAATGTTGTGAATCCTCAACGTGGGACCACCGCTGATATGTTAATGACTGACGAAAAATATACACAACATAAAGGTGGAGCGTCTTTGGAGCAGCAGAAAAGCAGGCAGTGGGAAAGACTGTGAGGACTCCATCAAGTGATAGTTAAATCACTTCCATCTATTGTGGTCTTGTAATTTGAAGCCAGGGAATACCAAGAACCTCAGGGGAAGGAGTGACAAACAGTGATATGGTTTCGTGGTGATTGCCGGAGATGAAGAGTGGGATCGGCAGTGTTTGATGGGTGACAGAGGAGATAACCGTGAACCTTTGCGGGATGGTAGTCGATGGAGTTACAGAGTGAGGCATGTGGCTTGTTGGTCTCGAGGTATTATTCTCGCTTTGGCGAGCAACAATTTCACCTGTGTAGAACTGGAGTTGTTATATATGGTTGATACGCGTGAGGTCCTTGTTTGAAAACAAACCTGCTCGGTTTGTTTTTTGCGAAGACGAGCCCCACGAAAAACAAAGGATAACACCATTTCCCCGTCGGGGAATCGAATCCCGGTCTTCCACGTGACAGGCGGAGATACTGTCCACTATACTAACGAGGAGACTCCTGTACTGTTTTCCCAGGAAGAAGTGGTCTTCGGCTGAGTTTATTTTTGTTTTTTTTGTGTCGTCAAGGAACTGTTGTACATGAGGTGCTTGTCATATTGGACATGTTGACTCGAATGCCACCATAATAAAATATTGTTTGAAAATATTCTGTGCGTGTAACTGTTTACAAAGTTGTGGTAATCAGAAAAATGAACGTGGTAGAAAACTCACTTGATTTCAGGTCTCACACATATATTAAATCATCACTTGGAAATATACTTTTCAGAGGGGAAATTACTGACTAAATTCTAGATATAAAAATAGATCTATTTTATGTTTCTTAATTGGTTGTTACATTTTTATTTCTAGAAGTGGTGCATTTGGAGTTGTCAGTTGCTGTAAGATATAATTATCAAAATTATACATGTATCAAAAAAATGATGCATCTCAATGAGTTTCACTTTTTGAATTGAAATGAAACTTTTGACATCATTATAATTTATTGAGATGGACCATTAACGAAGCTGACTTGAATGTGTTTGTCAACTTTGGAAAATGGCATCAACCCTCGTTAATGTCCTGAATAGGAGGGACTTAAGTGAACTGAGTGATTTGTTCCTGAACTTGTGGACTAAAAAGCTTCAGACAAATGATTAATGAGACATGTGATTATCTCCTTCATTTAAAACACCCTTGTTGCCCTTGTGACAAGGAATGAAGTCATGTGCTCTTCTTTGTAGGTTCTTTGTACTTTGGTTATCCTTCTCAAGGAGAGCAGGACTCAAAGGGGTCCCGGGAATGAAATATCCGATAAGATCTCTTTGGAAATTTCAACAGCCAGTATGACAAGTGATCATGTTTTTCATTTCCGTGCGCCTTGTTCTTGCAGTATGCCTCTTGGTTAATTGTGGCTGTGAGAAGTGCAGTTTTCAAGTTCTAGAAAAAAAAAACTCAGGGGTCTCAGTGCGATATCGCAGTTCGAGGGGCATGTGAGACCATGAAGAAACAAAAATGAGAGAGCACTTTGTTCGGTTTATCACCCAACTTGCTGGAATAATTGTCCAAATAACAGACAAGAAGTCGTCTTTCTTCTGATCAGGAGGACGTGAGAGAAAGGCCAGTTACAGACTCCAAACACGTTCTGAACCAGCCTCTCACGTACTCTTTTTTTAATTAGAAAACACACAAGGTCAAAAGGAGGGGTGAGCAGATGAAATGAACAAAGGTACAGTTTTGGTGATGATGTGGCACATTCTTTGGTTATGATGGAGTTGTCCTTGGCCACCTCAAGGAAGATACTGTTGCATCTGTGTGTAGGAGCTGGCTTTGTTGCAAGTCCATAATAAATACATTGACGAATACTCGAACACACTTGTATTTTGTTCATATCGTAACACAAGCACATTTGCACCATTTCCTGGTCCTCTTGCACTCAAGAAAGTCTGGCTGCAGATCTCACCTCTAAGCCCCCCCAACCTCACATCTCAAATCCCATCCTGCAGACTACAAGCGCCACCGTCAAGCAGGGAACAAAGTAGAATAATTTGAAAATTCCGTTTCAGTGGTTCAGGAATTTAGTAGAATATTTTTAAAGTAATCTTTAATTTCCAATTCAGCATTAAATCCATTTGTTTACAGCACTGGACACTTCATTCAAAATTTTCATCTCCAACCCTCAACGAGAGGGCAGCTATCCAATATCTATGGCGGAACCCTACAGCCGTCGGATCAGCCAGCCACGAGTTACTGGTTTTGTCCCCAAGTAATTGGGCAACCCCCACACCTTGTACCTGAAGCCCAAACTACGTTTTCAGCCCTTTGCCAGTCTGGACATACCAGCGGCCCACCCGAGTCTTCCTGGAGAGTGCTCCCCACGCCCCTTCCAGGCACACTCTCCGAATTCCTCCCTGCGTTCACCCACAACTTTGCCCAGTCCGATTGTGTTTCTGCCCTGGATGTCAGGACGCGGGTCCAGTTGTCGGTGGAGCTGATCGTTTTTGCGATTCTTCTGATTTGAATCGCTGGAATCAGTCTGCCGAGCTTCAGGAGGCGCAGCATCGTAAATACAGCAACCCATTGCACCTGGACGGTGACAAATGGAGCCAGTGCTTCACTGCCCAGCGGACGATCCCATCAATCCGAAACCGGCACTCCACCTAGATCTGCCTGATAAATAACCCTCGGGAGGGTGAATGAGTTTAAAACCCTCAGCTTCTGTGAGGGCTTAAGAGGTGCCTCAGCAATATTCTGGATCCACCTCTGGATCAGTGGTGTTAAGTCAGGTGTTATGACGCCATGCACGGGTCCTACTTGCACTCCTCGGTAACTGACCGATTCACCCGGAGGATTCATGTGTATAGGCGTTCCACCGATCCTCCAGGCTTCACAGTCATTCACCACTCCTCGCTCCATATAGAACTCGTGGCACTTCCTGGGTTGAACCTTCAACCCCGTTAAGTCGCAGAAGTGGTCCAGCATCGCCAGACTCCTCCCCATCCCCTCCTTCGAACCACTCACCAGCACAAGATCATCAGCGAAGGCTAGTGTAGCAATAGACATATCGCCCCATTATAGCCCAGATCTGGCCTGTTCGAGCCCATGGATAAGCGGATCCATGGCCAAGTTGAAAAGCAGTGGGGACATTGGGTCACCTTGCTTCACTCCAACTTGTAGGCGTATTGCCTGTGTTTGGCTGTCAACACAAGATACCCTGGTCACGCAGTCCACATATGAGTTATGGATTAACTCAACATATTCATCGACACCGCGTTCTCTCAGAGAACACAGGATATGCTCGTGAGATATGGAATCAAAAGCCTTCGCAAAATCCACAAACACAACTGCCAGCGGAGTCCGCTCAGACCTCGAGTTCCTGATGATCTCGGACAAGATCACCAGGTTATCCGCAAACCCACTCGAGTAAGCAAGGAAACCGCGTTGTCCGGGGTTCAGAGGACAGGCTCGCGATAGCCTCATCGTCATACACCTCGCAAACAGCCTCAGAACCACCGATCCTATCGTCACGGGACGCCACCCAGTTGGATCCCGCAATTCATCCGGATCGTTGGACTTCGGCAACAGCCGCATCCGGCACTCCTTGAAAGCCCCGGGAATGACTCCACGGACCAACCATGTCGTTGCTCACCCTGGGGGTCCCAGTGCAACAGCGCCCTTTTGCTGATCCTGTCTGCTCCCAGGGCCGTGCAGTTCTTCAATCGAGCCAGGTTTTCCATCACCCCCTTTGCCAGAATTAGAACATGGAACTCGCAGTTGTCGGTGGTAGCTTTCGTTCCAAACTCCCCAAGCCCCCAGAATTGCTCCCCTGCCTCCCATCTCTGCCGGAAGTAGGATCAGCTCTTGCACCTCCCCCACACTCCAGAGCTTCGTTCCTTTGACACCCTCTACCTTCTCAACCTTCCTTGCCTTCCACTCCGCCTCGTGGACATGCCGCTTATGTTGGGAGACACCAACCGCGGAAGCAAATACTCATCCACAGAGCTTGCAATTGAACTCATCCACAGAGCTTGCAATTGAACTCCCACCTCTGCTAACCTACACTACTACACTACAAATACTGCTACAGGGAATCCCTGTTCAGTTGTAGAGAGTGACAAATCAAAGAAGAGAAAATTAAGAATTAGTATACTGGAACAGTTGATAAAGAAAAAAAATCTGAACAGTCCAAGGAGTTGTTGCAGAATTTGTATATATGTTAAATCTAGTGTGATTACCTAGACTTACATTTTTGTGGACATTTTTTTGATAATTTATTTTTGATCAAAATAAGTTTTAGAAAAATGTTTAAACAGTACTGGACAATGTTTTAGACCAGTGGTCCCCAATCTTTTCAAACACTCAATTCATTTCAATCACTGCAGACCAGTCAATGATTGACATGTTTTCCCATGGACCAGGAAGGCAGCGGGTTTGGTTACAGAGTTTGATTTGATTGTAGTGAATATCAAATACAATAATGAAATAAAGATACAGAAAAAGAACCAACCATTCCAAATTTTTATCTCAATTGACCTGCACAGTTCAACTTATTAAAACACTCCATGACAGCTGAAATGTGTCAGAACCATTTCCCTCTGTTGGCGACCACAGCCCGAGCACTCTTAACTGGTTGCAAGAGTAAAGTTGAAACAAGCTTTCGAAATAAGATACAGTGACGCTACAAAAATGAATTTAAAGTGCTAATTTGGCAGTGGCTCAAGGTTTGTCAGGGATTTAGAAGCCTGGTCCTTGGAACTGTGAGGCACATGCTCTGACAGTTGCACCAGCTGCTCCAAGTAAACAACGCTATATGTAACTTACACACTGCCTTTGAACTCATAAGTTTGATTTGAATACTGTTTGAGAAACAGATAGTGTTAATTTCAGTCTATGGTGCCAGTGCAGAATTCGGACACCATTTAAACTTGGACCCAGCCACCAACAATGATTGGAACTCAGACACAAATGCACAACACAGCAAGTAAGACAAAGCAAGGTAAGTTTGTTTTAATTAAAATCGTTCAAGGAATATCACTTAAGTGGGAACGGACAAATGTGGTGGATCGCATAATCCGGATTGTTCAGCCGTGCTTTGCACACACAAACTTCTGGACTTTGGTGGAACAACGGCCTGCATACAGGTTTTGGCACGTCAGTCGGGTAGGGGCCTGGATTCTGTGGAAAACAAAAAAAGTTGAACAACGAGTTGCTCCGTGTACAAGTAAAAAGTAACACATAGCGAGACTTACTTTTGGGGGATAGAATTCACACTCAAGTTTTCCCACTTGTCTGTGCAAGTTGTAGTAAGAGGTTTGACAAAAGGCGTGATTCTTGAAAATAGAAAAGTCACATTAAGAATCATGTGGACCCAGAACGATTTTATATTTAGATGGGTTCATCTAGGACTAGCCATGAGCATGAAAGTCAACTCACAGCTCTGTCCGACAGCGAGGCGTGCAGGGGACAAAAGTATTCCTGGCACCTCTGGGACACGTGGTCTCAACCAAGGCAAACTTCAGCAAGGTCACCGTGCCAATGGATGGAATAGACTGAGATGGGAAGAGTTAAAAATTATGTGACTGAGTAAGCAAAAAACTGGGGGAGAAATAAATGAGTATTACCTCCATTGTCACATGAGCCACTTCCATCAGGGTGAAGTAGTTCTGGTGTTGACTCTCCCGGTTGAACTTGACCACAGAGTCATGCACAGCCTTCACCGCTGTTGGGTCATCCAGAGGTAACAACACGGACAAACAGTCTCCAACTCCTCATTGGTAAGTTCTGCACACAGGTGGCATGATACCAGAAAGTTAAAAGCATGGATCTTTAAAAGAAGCAAGGGGGGGTAAATTTGTAACAAAAGGAACTTCAAAATATTTTGCTCTAAATGTGTCCCCAGTATCGCTCTGAAGTGAAAGCTGCAATATTGGAAGCTAAAGTAAATATATATTATATATATATATATTTTTTTTTTAATAGAAATTTTAAAATTTATCCCAAACCTACCACCCACATTGAATAATTTAATCAATTCATTAAAAACCAGGAACACCACACTCTGATTAATCCCCCCCTCAAAAAAGGCAAAGAAACTGACCTGGTCTGGTTGTGCATTCATGTCTGGTGACTTTGGCCACACCCCACATCACCCAGAATTCAATGCTGCAGGTGGCAACTGCACCCTAAACAACAACAACAACAACAACAAGACACTTAGCATGTCACCTACATGAGCAGCAGTAATCTTTGAGAACAGAACTAAAATGTACCCGTTCATCCCGTCGCCACAGCTCGCATTGGTCATCAGGTTTGGGGTTGGTGAAGTGACATTTGGTCTGCACGAGCTTCACATTCACATCTATGTGGCAACCTCCTGATACCTGCATGGAGGAACAGGCATGATGCAAAATAATTTGGTGGCGTGCCACAAACATCTCCACCTCATGAGTCAAACCTTGGTCGGTTTTCTGGTTGGGCCAAATGATCCTACACACTGTGGGTTACATTTGATAGAACTTTTCAAACTGGGAATGCCACAGTACAGTGAGGGTGGGAGGGAAATCCACACCACCTTGAACAGAATCATCATGATTTGGCTACGAGTGATGAGCTGTGCCAGCCCTTTAAGCCCTGTCGACTGATGGTCACCTCCTTTATGCAAAGAGCACATCAATACTTGATTCATTTGGGGGAGGCGCCAGAAATGACATCTGAAGCCCCGCTTTCCCTCCTGCACCACGTGACAGAATTGGGGCGTGATTCACCGGTCACAGGCTCGATTTTGCTTTTTAAATACCATGAGAAAAGATATTTTCTCAGGCCAAGGTGGTTGTACCAAAAACCATGGGGAAACATTTAATAAAAATCCATAAAATTTCCCCGGTCTCTCCCATTTTACACAAGCATGCATCTTCAGTGGAGTCTTCCAAGTTCCACAATCACTGTAAATATAGGAAGTGAAATTTCCTTGGGGGGCGGGTGTAACAAATTCAAGACCTTCCACTTTGGAGACAGCCACTATATGAACCGGTGAGATCCACTCAAAAACCTCCTTGCAAGTTATTAAAATGTGTGTGTGTGTGTGGTGGGGGGGGGGTGTAAACTTTTTAGACAGTGCACTGGAATCTTGTATTTTAAAGTTTAGTTTTACACTTTGTATTAAATTGTTAGGCAGATGTTATAATTCAATGCATGACACATGGTCATTATCCACATGGCCAGCAGGTGGTGACATGTCCACATAAAGAATCAAGAAAAGAAAACATTTCTTGAACAAAATTGCCGAAGTAATTCAAAGCCTGCAGGAGACGTCACCATCAGCATCACTAGTCTCTATTTTTTTTTAAAGAGGAGGAGGGTGACAACTGTTAACTAGCATGAAAACTTGAAAAGTGCCAACCTGTTGATATTTGCTGCTCTGGACCTCCTGCAGCTTGAACCTGAATCCATGCTCGTGCTTTCCATTGATGTGTCGCACACCAAAAGTCGCAGCCGCCGTCACGTTTTCCTTGTCACAGGTGACTGCCGGCCAAGATGGCGCCGCAAGCAGACCGGAAAGCGCTGCGGCGCACCACAGCAGAACTGCAAACAGGTTAGTTGTCATGATGAGAACGAAGAAGTGGAAAAAGCACACATCGCACAACACCCATCCGGAATTTAACCAGACTGAGGACCAATCACAGTGAGGACAAATGCACAACACCTGTGTCCTAATTAGTGGTGGTTGTCATTTCATCAATCACCTTCATTCACCTCAGCTGAGCACTTTTGGAAAGAAAACATTAACTGGAGTATCAGTTTTAAAAATACAGGATGTCCCAAAAAAAATGTATACACACTTTGAATAATGATATTTGGAAATTCTTTTACATGTTAAAAATGATTTGAATTATAATGGACGTCAGGTTTACAATTATTTAAAGTGTGAATAAATGTTTTTGGACACCTTATACTGTATATACTGTTTATGTTTTTGGAGGAAAATATGAACATCCATCCATCCCTTTTCTTTGCCACTTGTCCTCACGAGGGTCACGGGAGTGCTGGAGTCTATCCCAGCTGTTATCGGGCAGGAGGCAGGGTACACCCTGAACTGGTTGCCAGCCAATCACAGGGCACATAGAGACAAAGAGCCACACTCCCAATCACAGCTAAGGGGAATTTAGCATCCAATTAATGTTGCATGTTTTTGGGATGTGGGAGGAAACCGGAGTGCCCGGAAAAAAAAAACCCACACAGGCAAGGGGAGAACATGGAAACTCCACACAGGCGGGTCCAAGATTGAACCCGGGACCTCGGAACTGTGAGGTCAACGCTTTACAGCTGCTCCACCGTGCCGCCATCTTTTAAGCAATATGTGTGAATCACAACCAACCTTATCACTGAGTCAAGGAAACCGTGAAGATTTTATTGCATTTGGTTCCATCCAGTGAAAAGAAAGTGGCATGAAGTTACTTTTCATGCCAAAATGCTGACCTCTAGGGTATACCCTTCAAAATAAGAGTGTAGAAACTTTTTGAGGGAGGTGGGAACAAAATGGCATTTCCAATCATAAAGCAAGAAGATTTTAATTTTTTTTTTTAGGTACAAGTGAATTACTCTTCATGGTAATCCTTGAATAAGAAATGGTGAGTTAACCAAGTCTATAATCAGAAAGCCAAGTTGAATAAACAGTAAACTGCCGTCAATTGTGTTCTTTCATCAAGTCGGAAAGAACCCTGAGTCACCACAGTCATCTGCCTCATCCAAGACGGTCCAGACAGAGTCTTCATATCAACAGGAAGTGGAGCGAACGGAGCTGAGCATGACTTCCCAGTTCCAGTCCATTTGGATTCCTTTTGGGGTCTGGGGCAAAGTTTGCATTGTTTAAACGGTGTCTCAATTATGGACTCTGATCCTACAGCATAACTAAAATCAACATTAGACTTGGTTCTCTAGCAGTATCATTCTCAAACCTATGAATCAAAAGGCAGCGTGTGTGGAAAAAAACTCATTCCTGTTTCAACGAAGTTAAATAGCATTGAAATTAATTGTGACTGTTAGATCACATTAACTTCCTGTTTTAAGCCTGTAGACTTGAAGTAGAATCCGCTCGTTCACGGTTGCATAGTTGGTTGTTGACGGCGCCTTGTCATCGAGTAATGTACAATTTATGAGCAAACAAATTTAAAGTTGATACTCTGAATACAAGTAAATAAGCATATTCAATCCCTTATAGTGAGTATAATTATAAATTGTGATGTCTCATTTAGGCACGGTGATTCAGCTGGTAAAGTGTCAGCCTCACAGTTCTGAGGACCCGGGTTCGATCCCGGCCCCGCCTGTGTGGAATTTGCATGTTCTCCCCGCGCCTGCGTGGGTTCCCTTTGGGCACTCCGGTTTGCTCCCACATCTCAAAAACATGCAACATTAATTGGGACACTCTAAATTTCCCCTAGGTGTGACTGTGAGTGCGACTGTTTGTCTTTATGTGCCCTGCGATTCGCTGGCAACCAGTTCAGGGTGTACCCTGCCTCCTGCCTGTTGACAGCTGGAATTGGCTCCAGCACTCCCCGTGACCCTCGTGAGGATAAACGGCAAAGAAAATGGATGGATGAATGGATGGAAAAAGAGAGTAATCACCAACACATCCAGGAGGAAGAAGTCATCAGGTCTTCATGAGGAAATAGAAGAATCATCTTCATTTTCATGAACCAGCAAGCATGTACACAACATTTGTTGTCTGCATTTTACTCATCACAGTAAACACACACACTTGTTAGTGGAACACACTGAAACAACTGGGGAGCAATTCAGAGTATCTGTGTCTTGCTCATGGACACAACAGCAGTGAGTTTGGGTGGGGTCTTGAACCTACTGTTGTTTTCCACATGGTGACAGTCCAGCTAAACCATTAGTCCAGGCCCATGAATTTGGGTCGATGTAAAAAGTTGAAATCACCAAAAACATTGTCAGGCAATTAGTGTTAAGATAAAAAAAAAATAATAATTGATGAAAAGCCTTGGCTAACATCTGCCCACATGCCGAGTTTTCTCTCTTTCTTGGTCCTCTTGCACTCGAGAACGTCTGGGTGCTCACCTCACCTCTTCGGGCCCCCACCTCACATCTCAAGTCCCATCCTGCAGACCTCAACCGCCACCGTCAGGTAGGGAATGAACTATAATAATTTTGTTTAAGATTTCACCTTTCACAGAAACCATATTAAAACCAAAAATTTATTTTCCTCCCCCATCTTTTTCCAACTTCATCCATTTTTGAAAACGCTGGAGCGAGCCACGAGAGCGGCGCTAAAAAAGATCAAGAAATGTGGGTTGCCTCCTCCTGGTCTTGTAGAATGCTTCTAAAATGGGTGTCAAATGTGAGATTGTGAGTGTTTCTCACTGCAAAAAGGTGAAGCTGACAAAACCCTTCTCAGCTAATGGAAATTTGGGAAAAAGGTTTTTTCTGGGACTTGAAAACTGGACTTCTCAAGGTCACAGGTAATCGAGAAGCATACCTCTAGAACAGCAGTCGGCAACCCGCGGCTCCGGAGCCTCATGCGGCTCTTTCATCCTTATAATGCGGCTCTGATTGGCTTGGGAAAATAAATTACTCAATTTTTTTTTTTTGTATTTAATTGAAGTGTGTTTTATTTGTGTTAGTTTTTATATTATTTTATTTCTAAATTTGAAGATTATTGTGATCTTGAAATATTAATTAAATTATTTGATATTATTTTTTCGTCGCTCAAAATAGACGTCACACTGCGGAAGCGGGTATACCCGCTGAAACGCCGTCTATTTTGAGCGACTTTCAAGCCCGGCAAAGCCAATGGAGAAATGTAAGAAAAGAAAAATATCTCAAGAAAATAGAACATTCAATGATGCCTGGGCAGATTCATTTGCGTTTACCTCGGGCGAGAGTGGCCTACCAGTATGCCTAATTTGTGGAGAAAAACTGGCTCACAATAAACGGTCAAATGTCGCAAGACATTTTAACAATACACACAGAGCCTTTGCTGAAAAATATCCAGAGGGAGAAGAGAGGAAAAAAGCTGTTTCGGAACTGATGCAGAGAAGGCTGACCGGACGAAAAATCAATTCAAGAAGTGGGTGAAGTCTGCAAATTCAACTACATATGCAAGCTTTGTGGCCGCTCAGGAAATAGGCAGGCATGGGAAACCGTTCACAGATGGAGAATATATGAAAGAATCATTCCTTAAGATTTCAGAACACTTATTTGCGGACTTTAAAAACAAAGACGAAATTGTGCAGAAAATCAGAGACATGCCTCTCTCTGCGAAGACTGTCAAAGACAGAACCATAAAAATGGCAGAGAAAATATCACCAAAACAGCAAATCAAAGACATCAATTCAGCAGCAGCGTACTCAATCGCCTGTGATGAGTCCAAATGGACAATTTAAATTCAGCTTTTTAATTTATTTGAAAGAGACATTCATTGTTATTATTTTTCAAGAATTCAAAATGTTCAAAATGTGTTCATTAAATGAATAAAATGTAATTTTCTCTGTAGCACGTGGATTTCATAAGAAACATGCTGCGGTAAAGTAGTAGAAGTTTTTTTTTTTCATTTTAGATGTGCGGCTCCCAGTGTTTTCTTTTCCGTGGAAACCGGGTTCAAATGGCTCTTTCGGTGTCAAAGGTTGCCGACCGCTGCTCTAGAACAACGAACCACACGGGTGGATTAGTGCCCCCAGCCACTCCCATCTCCGTAAAACTTCACGGCCCTGAAGGGCCAGGTCATCTCCTCTGTCACCCACCAAACACTGCCGATCCTGCTCTTCACCTCCGGCAATCACCAATCAACAAAAGTAGGACAAAAGTCTTAGTCCATGATTGGATATCGTACAGTACATCACAAATGTTGGATGAGACCACTTAGGTCCCCCCCTGAATCCGAATTTCAATTTTTCACCTTAAAAAGTCATTTTAAAAATCCACGTGCTATGAACTTTGGTAGGAATAGTTTGTCAGGTGTCCCAATCAATCAATCAATCAATCAAGCAATCAATAGCCGTTATTGTCATTATATGCTGTCCATACAATGAAATGATGAGTGCGTCTCCACAAGGTGCAATAAAATTGAATAAAAAAAAAAACAAAGAACATCTTGGGAAACATAAAAACAGAGAAAACATCAACGTACAGTTGCAGCTAAAATAAATGCACAAAAGTGCAGTTGAAAAATACAACATTAAATTGTGATTACTTATTTCTATAAATAGTTTGAGTATAAATCTTACCTGGCAAGGGTGGCGCACCACTTCCTCGGGTACTGCTGGGGTGTTGACTGAAATCAAATGGAAAATACACGAGAAGTCAGTGAAACAGGGCAAGAAGACAAAAAACGTTCAAAGCAGTTTTCATTTCATTACGTTACAAACATTAGCAAATGTTACATTAGCAAACCCAACACCGAGCAGCCAGCCAATACTGTTATGCTTTCTTAGTCACGTGACACAACAGTGAGTTCAATCCTTTTATTTTCCTGTAGTATGTTGTTAAAAAGGAGTGTAACACATTACAACCGAAAATTTGGCAACGGAGCGTAGTTATTTTCCCCACGGACATATTTGACAGCAATGCTGCTTCTCAGCTTCAACGTTTGATCAACTGCACAACATAAATAATGATGCGGTCGGTTAACGTGAGATGCAAAAATGCGACATGTATCAATGGTTCATTTCATGCCGTCACTTCAAGGACAACAAGTCTTTTAAAGATGATTTTGTCGGCTGTATTTCCTCTTGCCAAACTGGCTTTGGTTTGCTCTGAATCAACCTTCCTGTTGAAACATGTTATGCTTTTTTTAGGCAGTTGCAATGTTAACATTTTTTTATGAAAAACAGCTGCGTTACAATGAAACTGTTGTGTTGTTGAGATTTAGAGAAATAAAAGTGTCTGTTTCTCAGATCACAAGTTCTTCATATATGGTTTAATGTTGAACTCATTGACACAAGACAAGTCACGTGACCATGTTCAGAGGAGTTATTGCCATTACACTGCACTGATTCAGTTAATGGCAGTTCAAAATATGCCATTGAAATTTGCTTTCATGAAACATTTCACTGTTAGCGTTAACATAACTTTGTAGTGCATTTGAAAATATAATACAAAACTAACAATGTATTCTGATTCTTCTAATGTAAGATGAATTGGAAGTTCTAAAAAATGGACAATTGTACCTTCCAGGAAGTTGTCCTGCAGGGAGCGTGTTTTCCTTTTGCAGCGGCAACTTTTAAAGTCATAAAAATTCCCCCACAAAACTGAACTGCCAGCAATGTAAATTTTCACAGCTTCAAAGACTGCACATCTTTAATGTGGCTCTGGCGGTATGACATGCCTCACCATAAAGCTGACTATCATGTTCATAAGTGTTGACCAAATCTGGCGTCGGCACCCCTGACCCCTTAGCCTCACATTCGGCAGAGAAGCCGACTTTTGTGTTCTTTCGCCCATTCGCGTGGTCCTCCCCTGTCGGGGCATCTGTCACTCCCCTGGCTCAAACATCCCATAGCAACGCCCGGCTGGGCTGAGAGACACTCCCTACTTTTCATTTGTTCATACCAACCTACTACCTTGTAGTTTGTTACTTTATTATCAGACCTGCGCTTGCAAAAACCCCAAAAGCCCATTGTACACATTATTTCAAATGTTAGATTCTCTTATCCCCCGTTCGAAGTCCTGGGAACACTTGCAGTTGAAACAGTCGCAAGGCGTGGTGTCACCAACCAGCTCACCCCCCCTGTCACACGGCAACCAGCCATACAAGGATCCAGATCCAATCAATCCGCATTCCCCCCCCCTTCCCTTTTGAGAGATTATATCGTGCTTGGTGATCAGATAAAACTTTAGGCCCTTGTATTAAGCGAATAGTTCCACTAATCCGCAAGGGATCATCGTCTAATCCCATCAGCTCTCCCTCCGCGAGCACCCCGTCTACCCGACTACCCCATTTTAGTAAGCGTTTCCCCACCCACCTCTATAACTCACCAGACGTCCTTTTTTCTCCTTTTTTTCCCGTTTATTCGCCAAGAAACCCCCCCTTTGCAGAGTGCGGAGAGCATCGAAGAGGAAAGAGGGGAAGAAAGGAACGAGGAAGTGGATAGAATGAACATGCGGACGAGGGAGAACCGGAGAACAGGACAGATAACGAGGAAGAGAAGATGGAAACGACAGGAAGCGACGATCAGCGCAGACAGCCGGGTCATGGAAGCGAGTAAAGGAGCCGGACACTTATTGACGATACTAAACGCAACAAAAAGTGAACAGCTAGTGTGGAGCAGCACATCCTAAATTGCGGTTGTGGGGAAACAGCGGACCCTCTGACTTAAACATGAGCTGTTACAGGCAGGCGTTAACCAATTCTTCGATTTTGGATTTATTTTCTACTCATTACAAAATAAAGCTCAAATTAATCCATAAAAAGTATTAATGATGATCAATCAACATTACATAGACACGTTTTCACTAATTCAACATAGCTAAGAGACGTTTTCGTACAGGCAGCGGATACAAACTCAGTTGAAACGCGAGTTAGCCACAAAATGCTACCAGAGTGTCAATGAAACCCCAAATAATCCAGATATTCGGAAGATGCATTTCCCAGATATTTTGTAGTCACCACACAAACCGTCCCAGGAGCGGGGGTGAAAAAAAAAAAAAAAAAAAAACAAATCGAAAAAATTTTTGTTTTTGTGGCTTTACCTACTTTGGATTTGCTGCCTTTAGGAGTATATCGTAGTGGAAGGCGCCGTGCTGAGAGTTTCCTCAGCCAGGCTCGCCGCACTCAGCGCAAATCGGCGCTAAATCTTCTGGGCCGAATGATATGTTGGCCAGCAAAAATGAATCTTCCACCATAGAGTTGGTCTCCTGACAACCCTCAAAAGTTAATTGTATTTCAAATCAATGTCCTCATTCAAAAAAATGGAAAAAACTTTTTTTTTTTAAATTACATTTTATTCGTGTAAATATTCTTTTTAGAACAGTAAAGCCTTGGTTCGCAAACGTCCCCGTTGTCGAACGAAAATTTTGAGACTGTTTTTGCTTCTGTTTTTCGAACGAAAATCGGTACTCAAACACCCCGGAAATAACATAATGCGGGCGGCGCAAACAGCTGACCCACCCACGACGTGTTTTGTTATTGTGAATTCGAACGCCTCCCAACAAAAAAAAACGGAAATGACATCGCGCACGGCGCAACCAGCGCACTTTTGTTGTTCTGTATAACGCAGCCTCTGTACATAGACGTGTCCCGGTAGTGACTGTTTTTCCTCTTATCAACCGTATGAACCCCCAATCATGGCTCCAAAGAAGGCAAATTGCTTGTTTAAAGTTATTCTACACTTTTGTTAATAAAAAAAAATTTACAAGGCTGGTGGCCGAGTCGCTACAGATACGGCAATGCACTCCCAGCCTAGCGTACTCTACTACTAAAGCATATGTTTTAAGCAAAAAATATATTTCTAAAACTATTTTATTATATAAAGTATTTAAACTATACATGTATTTCTACTATGCAGTTTATTATCAGGAAAAGCTAAAAAAAAAAAAAAAGGCTTTAAAAAGGCTAATTTTTTGAGGCTTGGAACGGATTATCTCTTTTTCCATTCATTGTAATGCGAAACATTGATTCGGTTTCTGAACAAATCATTTCTCGAACCATTTTCTGGAACGGCTTGTTGT
Organism: Syngnathoides biaculeatus; assembly: GCF_019802595.1. Taxonomy (NCBI): domain Eukaryota; kingdom Metazoa; phylum Chordata; class Actinopteri; order Syngnathiformes; family Syngnathidae; genus Syngnathoides; species Syngnathoides biaculeatus. The sequence continues at coordinate 16,571,015 of NC_084659.1, forward strand.
CGATGGACGCAAATGGCCCCCGGGTTGTAGTTTGACCACAACTGATTTTCGCACCTGATTGGCTGTGTAACCAACCAATTGACTCCATAAAAGCATTAAGTTAGCGTAAAGTTATGTCTATTTGTCTTTGTTTTGCATTTAGTGATTAGTTTTAGGAAGTCCTCACATGAGCTCCTTGGTCTGAAGCTCAATGGGGTCATGAGTTTCGCTGTCCATGTGGAAGCGGACCTCTAAGGAGGACAGCGTCAGCGCCCTGAAGGAGAACATGAATATGATGAGAAATGTACAGTAAACGAACATAACGCAAGCAATCCCACTTTCTGCGGAGACTTCACCCTTTCTCGATCCTGTGCTTCTTGAGGATTTTGGCGAGCTTGTTGAGGCTGCGGAGGCTTTTGGTGATGTCGTCGTTCTTGC
>NC_084659.1:16571531-16606150 GCF_019802595.1 Syngnathoides biaculeatus
CAAAAAGCACATAATTCTGTACTAAATGCTGAAACCAGGGATTGAACCAGGGACCTTTAGATCTTCAGTCTAACGCTCTCCCAACTGAGCTATTTCAGCTCCGTGAGGGTAGGAACTGTTGCCTGGTTGCAACTCTGTCAAAGAACCAAAACATGCCGCAAAACATAACCAGATGTTTAATAAGTGCCAAAAAAGCACATAATTCTGTACTAAATGCTGAAACCAGGGATTGAACCAGGGACCTTTAGATCTTCAGTCTAACGCTCTCCCAACTGAGCTATTTCAGCTCCATGAGGGTAGGAACTGTTGCCTGGTTGCAACTCTCAAAGAACCAAAACATGCCGCAAAACATCACCAAATGTTTAATAAGGGCCAAAAAGCACATAATTCTGTTTTAAATGCTGAAACCAGGGATTGAACCAGGGACCTTTAGATCTTCAGTCTAACGCTCTCCCAACTGAGCTATTTCAACTCCATGAGGGTAGGAACTGTTGCCTGTTGCAACTCTATCAAAGAACCAAAACATGCCGCAAAACATAACCAGATGTTTCATAAGAGCCAAAAAAGCACATAATTCTGTACTAAATGCTAAAACCAGGGATTGAACCAGGGACATTTAGATCTTCAGTCTAACGCTCTCCCAACTGAGCTATTTCTGATCCATGAGGGTGGGAACTTTTGCCTGGTTGCAACTCTATCAAAGAACCAAAACATTCCGCAAAACATAACCAGATGTTTCATAAGAGCCAAAAAGCACATAATTTTGTACTAAATGCTGAAGTCAGGGATTGAACCAGGGACCTTTAGATCTTCAGTCGAACGCTCTCCCAACTGAGCTATTTCAGCTCCATGAGGCTGGGAAAGGTTGCCTGTTTGCAACTCTGTCAAAAACCAAAACATGCCGGAAAACATTACCAGATGTTTCATAAGAGCCAAAAAGCACATAATTCTGTACTAAATGCTGAAACCAGGGATTGAACCAGGGACCTTTCTTTCGGTCTAACGCTCTCCCAACTGAGCTATGTCAGATCCATGAGGGTGGGAACTGTTGCCTGGTTGCAACTCTTTCAAAGAACCAAAACATGCCGCAAAACATAAGCAGATGTTTCATAAGAGCCAAAAAAGCACATAATTCTGTACTAAATGCTAAAACCAGGGATTGAACCAGGGACTTTAGATCTTCAGTCTAACGCTCTCCCAACTGAGCTATTTCTGCTCCATGAGGGTAGGAACTGTTGCCTGGTTGCAACTCTATCAAAGAACCAAAACATTCCGCAAAACATAACCAGATGTTTCATAAGAGCCAAAAACCACATAATTTTGTACTAAATGCTGAAACCAGGGACCTTTAGGTCTTTTGTCTTATGCTCTCCCAACTGAGCTATTTCAGATCCATGAGGGTGGGAACTGTTGCCTGGTTGCAACTCTATCAAAGAACCAAAACATTCCGCAAAACATAACCAGATGTTTCATAAGAGTCAAAAAGCACATAATTCTGTACTAAATGCTGAAACCAGGGATTGAAACAAGGACCTTTAGATCTTCAGTCTACCGCTCTCCCAACTGAGCTATTTCAGATCCATGAGGGTGGGAACTGTTGCCTGGTTGCAACTCAATCAAAGAACCAAAACATTCCGCAAAACATAACCAGATGTTTAATAAGTGCCGAAAAAAAACCACATAATTCTGTACTAAATGCTGAAACCAGGGATTGAACCAGGGACCTTTAGATCTTCAGTCTAACGCTCTCCCAACTGAGCTATTTCAGCTCCATGAGGATAGGAACTGTTGCCTGGTTGCAACTCTATCAAAGAACCAAAACATGCCGCAAAACATAACCAGATGTTTCATAAGAGCCAAAAAGCACATAATTCTGTACTCAATGCTGAAACCAGGGACATTTAGGTCTTCTGTCTTATGGTCTCCCAACTGAGATATTGCAGATCCATGAGGGTGGGAACTGTTGCCTGGTTGCAACTCTATCAAAGAACCAAAACATTCCGCAAAACATAACCAGATGTTTCATAAGAGCCAAAAAGCACATAATTCTGTACTAAATGCTGAAACCAGGGATTGAACCAGGGACCTTTAGATCTTCAGTCTAACGCTCTCCCAACTGAGCTATTTCAGCTCCATGAGGGTGGGAACTGTTGCCTGGTTGCAACTCAATCAAAGAACCAAAACATTCCGCAAAACATAACCAGATGTTTAATAAGTGCCGAAAAAAAACCACATAATTCTGTACTAAATGCTGAAACCAGGGATTGAACCAGGGACCTTTAGATCTTCAGTCTAACGCCCTCCCAAGTGAGCTATTTCAGCTCCATGTGGGTAGGAACTGTTGCCTGGTTGCAACTCTATCAAAGAACCAAAACATGCCGCAAAACATAACCAGATGTTTCATAAGAGCCAAAAAGCACATAATTCTGTACTAAATGCTGAAACCATGGATTGAACCAGGGACCTTTAGATCTTCAGTCTAACGCTCTCCCAACTGAGCTATTTCAGCTCCATATGGGTGGGAACTGTTGCCTGGTTGCAACTCTATCAAAGAACCAAAACATGCCGCAAAACATAACCAAATGTTTCATAAGAGCCAAAAAGCACATAATTCTGTACTCAATGCTGAAACCAGGGACCATTAGGTCTTCTGTCTTATGGTCTCCCAACTGAGATATTGCAGATCCATGAGGGTGGGAACTGTTGCCTGGTTGCAACTCTATCAAAGAACCAAAACATTCCGCAAAACATAACCAGATGTTTCATAAGAGCCAAAAAGAACATAATTCTGTACTAAATGCTGAAACCAGGGATTGAACCAGGACTTTAGATCTTCAGTCTAACGCTCTCCCAACTGAGCTATTTCAGATCCATGAGGGTGGGAACTGTTGCCTGGTTGCAACTCAATCAAAGAACCAAAACATTCCGCAAAACATAACCAGATGTTTAATAAGTGCCGAAAAAAACCCACATAATTCTGTACTAAATGCTGAAACCAGGGATTGAACCAGGGACCTTTAGATCTTCAGTCTAACGCTCTCCCAACTGAGCTATTTCAGCTCCATGAGGGTAGGAACTGTTGCCTGGTTGCAACTCTATCAAAGAACCAAAACATGCCGCAAAACATAACCAGATGTTTCATAAGAGCCAAAAAGCACATAATTCTGTACTAAATGCTGAAACCAGGGATTGAACCAGGGACATTTAGATCTTCAGTCTAACGCTCTCCCAACTGAGATATTTCTGATCCATGAGGGTGGGAACTTTTGCCTGGTTGCAACTCTATCAAAGAACCAAAACATTCCGCAAAACATAACCAGATGTTTCATAAGAGCCAAAAAGCACATAATTTTGTACTAAATGCTGAAGCCAGGGATTGAACCAGGGACCTTTAGATCTTCAGTCTAACGCTTTCCCAACTGAGCTATTTCAGCTCCATGAGGCTGGGAAAGGTTGCCTGTTTGCAACTCTGTCAAAAACCAAAACATGCCGGAAAACATTACCAGATGTTTCATAAGAGCCAAAAAGCACATAGTTCTGTACTAAATGCTAAAACCAGGGATTGAACCAGGGACGTTTAGATCTTCAGTCTAACGCTCTCCCAACTGAGCTATTTCTGATCCATGAGGGTGGGAACTGTTGCCTGGTTGCAACTCTATCAAAGAACCAAAACATTCCGCAAAACATAACCAGATGTTTAATAAGTGCCGAAAAAAACCCACATAATTCTGTACTAAATGCTGAAACCAGGGATTGAACCAGGGACCTTTAGATCTTCAGTCTAACGCTTTCCCAACTGAGCTATTTCAGCTCCATGAGGGTAGGAACTGTTGCCTGGTTGCAACTCTATCAAAGAACCAAAACATGCCGCAAAACATAACCAGATGTTTCATAAGAGCCAAAAAGCACATAATTCTGTTTTAAATGCTGAAACCAGGGATTGAACCAGGGACCTTTAGATCTTCAGTCTAACGCTCTCCAACTGAGCTATTTCAACTCCATGAGGGTAGGAACTGTTGCCTGGTTGCAACTCTATCAAAGAACCAAAACATGCCGCAAAACATAACCAGATGTTTCATAAGAGCCAAAAAGCACATAATTCTGTACTAAATGCTAAAACCAGGGATTGAACCAGGGACATTTAGATCTTCAGTCAACGCTCTCCCAACTGAGATATTTCTGATCCATGAGGGTGGGAACTTTTGCCTGGTTGCAACTCTATCAAAGAACCAAAACATTCGCAAAACATAACCAGATGTTTCATAAGAGCCAAAAAGCACATAATTTTGTACTAAATGCTGAAGTCAGGGATTGAACCGGGACCTTTAGATCTTCAGTCGAACGCTCTCCCAACTGAGCTATTTCAGCTCCATGAGGCTGGGAAAGGTTGCCTGTTTGCAACTCTGTCAAAAACCAAAACATGCCGGAAAACATTACCAGATGTTTCATAAGAGCCAAAAAGCACATAGTTCTGTACTAATTGCTGAAACCAGGGATTGAACCAGGGACCTTTACATCTTCGGTCTCACGCTCTCCCAACTGAGCTATGTCAGATCCATGAGGGTGGGAACTGTTGCCTGGTTGCAACTCTTTCAAAGAACCAAAACATGCCGCAAAACATAAGCAGATGTTTCATAAGAGCCAAAAAAAGCACATAATTTTGTACTAAATGCTAAAACCAGGGATTGAACCAGGGACGTTTAGATCTTCAGTCTAACGCTCTCCCAACTGAGCTATTTCTGATCCATGAGGGTGGGAACTGTTGCCTGGTTGCAACTCTATCAAAGAACCAAAACATTCCGCAAAACATAACCAGATGTTTCATAAGAGCCAAAAAGCACATAATTCTGAAACCAGGGATTGAACCAGGGACCTTTAGATCTTCAGTCTAACGCTCTCCCAACTGAGCTATTTCAGCTCCATGAGGGTGGGAACTGTTGCCTGGTTGCAACTCAATCAAAGAACCAAAACATTCCGCAAAACATAACCAGATGTTTAATAAGTGCCGAAAAAAAACACATAATTCTGTACTAAATGCTGAAACCAGGGATTGAACCAGGGACCTTTAGATCTTCAGTCTAACGCTCCCAACTGAGCTATTTCAGCTCCATGAGGGTAGGAACTGTTGCCTGGTTGCAACTCTATCAAAGAACCAAAACATGCCGCAAAACATAACCAGATGTTTCATAAGAGCCAAAAAGCACATAATTCTGTACTAAATGCTGAAACCAGGGATTGAACCAGGGACCTTTAGATCTTCAGTCTAACGCTCTCCCAACTGAGCTATTTCAGCTCCATGAGGGTAGGAACTGTTGCCTGGTTGCAACTCTATCAAAGAACCAAAACATGCCGCAAAACATAACCAGATGTTTCATAAGAGCCAAAAAGCACATAAATCTTTACTAAATGCTGAAACCAGGAATTGAACCAGGGACCTTTAGATCTTCAGTCTAACGCTCTCCCAACTGAGCTATTTCAGCTCCATGAGGGTAGGAACTGTTGCCTGGTTGCAACTCTATCAAAGAACCAAAACATGCCGCAAAACATAACCAGATGTTTCATAAGAGCCAAAAAGCACATAATTCTGTACTAAATGCTGAAACCAGGGATTGAACCAGGGCCCTTTAGGTCTTTTGTCTTATGCTCTCCCAACTGAGCTATTTAAGATCCATGAGGGTGGGAACTGTTGCCTGGTTGCAACTCTATCAAAGAACCAAAACATGCCGCAAAACATAACCAGATGTTTAATAAGAGCCAAAAAAAGCACATAATTTTGTACTAAATGCTGAAACCAGGGATAGAACCAGGGACCTTTAGATCTTCAGTCTAACGCTCTCCCAACTGAGCTATTTCAGCTCCATGAGGGTGGGAACTGTTGCCTGGTTGCAACTCTATCAAAGAACCAAAACATGCCGCAAAACATAACCAGATGTTTAATAAGAGCCAAAAAAAGCACATAATTTTGTACTAAATGCTGAAGCCAGGGATTGAACCAGGGACCTTTAGATCTTCAGTCTAACGCTCTCCCAAATGAGCTATTTCAGCTCCATGAGGGTAGGAACTGTTGCCTGGTTGCAACTCTATCAAAGAACCAAAACATTCCGCAAAACATAACCAGATGTTTAATAAGTGCCGAAAAAAAACACATAATTCTGTACTAAATGCTGAAACCAGGGATTGAACCAGGGACCTTTAGATCTTCAGTCTAATGCTCTCCCAAATGAGCTATTTCAGCTCCATGAGGGTAAGAACTGTTGCCTGGTTGCAACTCTATCAAAGAACCAAAACATGCCGCAAAACATAACCAGATGTTTCATAAGAGCCAAAAAGCACATAATTCTGTACTCAATGCTGAAACCAGGGACCTTTAGGTCTTCTGTCTTATGGTCTCCCAACTGAGCTATTTCAGATCCATGAGGGTGGGAACTGTTGCCTGGTTGCAACTCTATCAAAGAACCAAAACATGCCGCAAACATAACCAGATGTTTCATAAGAGCCAAAAAGCACATAATTCTGTACTAAATGCTGAAACCAGGGACCTTTAGGTCTTTTGTCTTATGCTCTCCCAACTGAGTTATTTCAGATCCATGAGGGTGGGAACTGTTGCCTGGTTGCAACTCTATCAAAGAACCAAAACATGCCGCAAAACATAACCAGATGTTTCATAAGAGCCAAAAAGCACATAATTCTGTACTAAATGCTGAAACCAGGGACCTTTAGGTCTTTTGTCTTATGCTCTCCCAACTGAGCTATTTCAGATCCATGAGGGTGGGAACTGTTGCCTGGTTGCAACTCAATCAAAGAACCAAAACATTCCGCAAAACATTACCAGATGTTTAGTAAGTGCCGAAAAAAACCCACATAATTCTGTACTAAATGCTGAAACCAGGGACCTTTAGGTCTTTTGACTTATGCTCTCCCAAATGAGATATTTCAGATCCATGAGGGTGGGAACTGTTGCCTGGTTGCAACTCGATCAAAGAACCAAAACATTCCGCAAAACATAACCAGATGTTTCATAAGAGCCAAAAAGCACATAATTCTGTACTCAATGCTGAAACCAGGGACCTTTAGGTCTTCTGTCTTATGCTCTCCCAACTGAGCTATTGCAGATCCATGAGGGGAGAAACTGTTGCCTGGTTGCAACTCTATCAAAGAACCAAAACATGCCGCAAAACATAACCAGATGTTTCATAAGTGCCGAAAAAAAAACACATAATTCTGTACTAAATGCTGAAACCAGGGATTGAACCAGAGACCTTTAGATCTTCAGTCTAACGCTCTCCCAACTGAGCTATTTCAGCTCCATGAGGGTAGGAACTGTTGCCTGGTTGCAACTCTATCAAAGAACCAAAACATGCCGCAAAAATAACCAGATGTTTCATAAGAGCCAAAAAGCACATAATTCTGTACTAAATGCTGAAACCAGGGATTGAACCAGGGACCTTTAGATCTTCAGTCTAACGCTCTCCCAACTTAGCTATTTCAGCTCCATGAGGGTAGGAACTGTTGCCTGGTTGCAACTCTATCAAAGAACCAAAACATTCCGCAAAACATAACCAGATGTTTAATAAGTGCCGAAAAAAAACACATAATTCTGTACTAAATGCTGAAACCAGGGATTGAACCAGGGACCTTTAGATCTTCAGTCTAATGCTCTCCCAACTGAGCTATTTCAGATCCATATGGGTGGGAACTGTTGCCTGGTTGCAACTCTATCAAAGAACCAAAACATGCCGCAAAACATAACCAGATGTTTCATAAGAGCCAAAAAGCACATAATTCTGTACTCAATGCTGAAACCAGGGACCTTTAGGTCTTCTGTCTTATGGTCTCCCAACTGAGCTATTTCAGATCCATGAGGGTGGGAACTGTTGCCTGGTTGCAACTCTATCAAAGAACCAAAACATGCCGCAAACATAACCAGATGTTTCATAAGAGCCAAAAAGCACATAATTCTGTACTAAATGCTGAAACCAGGGACCTTTAGGTCTTTTGTCTTATGCTCTCCCAACTGAGTTATTTCAGATCCATGAGGGTGGGAACTGTTGCCTGGTTGCAACTCTATCAAAGAACCAAAACATGCCGCAAAACATAACCAGATGTTTCATAAGAGCCAAAAAGCACATAATTCTGTACTAAATGCTGAAACCAGGGACCTTTAGGTCTTTTGACTTATGCTCTCCCAACTGAGCTATTTCAGATCCATGAGGGTAGGAACTGTTGCCAGGTTGCAACTCGATCAAAGAACCAACACATTCCGCAAAACATAACCAGATGTTTCATAAGAGCCAAAAAGCACATAATTCTGTACTCAATGCTGAAACCAGGGACCTTTAGGTATTTTGTCTTATGCTCTCCCAAATGAGCTATTTCAGATCCATGAGGGTGGGAACTGTTGCCTGGTTGCAACTCGATCAAAGAACCAAAACATTCCGCAAAACATAACCAGATGTTTCATAAGAGCCAAAAAGCACATAATTCTGTACTCAATGCTGAAACCAGGGACCTTTAGGTCTTCTGTCTTGTGCTCTCCCAACTGAGCTATTGCAGATCCATGAGGGGAAAACTGTTGCCTGGTTGCAACTCTATCAAAGAACCAAAACATGCCGCAAAACATAACCAGATGTTTCATAAGTGCCGAAAAAAAAAACACATAATTCTGTACTAAATGCTGCTGAACCAGGGATTGAACCAGGAACCTTTAGATCTTCAGTCTAACGCTCTCCCAACTGAGCTATTTCAGCTCCATGAGGGTAGGAACTGTTGCCTGGTTGCAACTCTATCAAAGAACCAAAACATGCCGCAAAACATAACCAGATGTTTCATAAGAGCCAAAAAGCACATAATTCTGTACTAAATGCTGAAACCAGGGATTGAACCAGGGACCTTTAGATCTTCAGTCTAACGCTCTCCCAACTGAGCTATTTCAGCTCCATGAGGGTAGGAACTGTTGCCTGGTTGCAACTCTATCAAAGAACCAAAACATTCCACAAAACATAACCAGATGTTTCATAAGAGCCAAAAAGCACATAATTCTGTACTAAATGCTGAAACCAGGGATTGAACCAGGGACCTTTAGGCCTTTTGTCTTATGCTCTCCCAACTGAGCTATTTCTGATCCATGAGGGTTGGAACTGTTGCCTGGTTGCAACTCTATCAAAGAACCAAAACATGCCGCAAAACATAACCAGATGTTTAATAAGTGCCGAAAAAAACCACATAATTCTGTACTAAATGCTGAAACCAGGGATTGAACCAGGGACCTTTAGATCTTCAGTCTAACGCTCTCCCAACTGAGCTATTTCAGCTCCATGAGGGTAGGAACTGTTGCCTGGTTGGAACTCTATCAAAGAACCAAAACATTCCGCAAAACATAACCAGATGTTTCATAAGAGCCAAAAAAGCACATAATTCTGTACTAAATGCTGAAACCAGGGATTGATCCAGGGACCTTTAGTCTAATGCTCTCCCAACTGAGCTATTTCAGCTCCATGAGGGTGGGAACTGTTGCCTGGTTGCAACTCTATCAAAGAACCAAAACATGCCGCAAACATAACCAGATGTTTCATAAGAGCCAAAAAGCACATAATTCTGTACTAAATGCTGAAAACAGGGATTGAACCAGGGACTTAACATCTTCAGTCTAACGCTCTCCCAACTGAGCTATTTCAGATCCATATGGGTGGGAACTGTTGCCTGGTTGCAACTCTATCAAAGAACCAAAACATGCCGCAAAACATAACCAGATGTTTCATAAGAGCCAAAAAGCACATAATTCTGTACTCAATGCTGAAACCAGGGACATTTGGTCTTCTGTCTTATGGTCTCCCAACTGAGATATTGCAGATCCATGAGGGTGGGAACTGTTGCCTGGTTGCAACTCTATCAAAGAACCAAAACATTCCACAAACATAACCAGATGTTTCATAAGAGCCAAAAAGCACATAATTCTGTACTAAATGCTGAAACCAGGGATTGAACCAAGGACCTTTAGATCTTCAGTCTAACGCTCTCCCAACTGAGCTATTTCAGATCCATGAGGGTGGGAACTGTTGCCTGGTTGCAACTCTATCAAAGAACCAAAACATTCCGCAAAACATAACCAGATGTTTAATAAGTGCCGAAAAAAACACATAATTCTGTACTAAATGCTGAAACCAGGGATTGAACCAGGGACCTTTAGATTTTCAGTCTAACGCTCTCCCAAATGAGCTATTTCAGCTCCATGAGGGTAGGAACTGTTGCCTGGTTGCAACTCTATCAAAGAACCAAAACATGCCGCAAAACATAACCAGATGTTTCATAAGAGCCAAAAAGCACATAATTCTGAACTAAATGCTGAAACCAGGGACCTTTAGGTCTTCTGTCTTATGCTCTCCCAACTGAGCTATTTCAGATCCATGAGGGTGGGAACTGTTGCCTGGTTGCAACTCTATCAAAGAACCAAAACATTCCGCAAAACATAACCAGATGTTTCATAAGAGCCAAAAAAAGCACATAATTCTGTACTAAATGCTAAAACCAGGGATTGAACCAGGGACCTTTAGATCTTCAGTATAACGCTCTCCCAACTGAGCTATTTCAGCTCCATGAGGGTAGGAACTGTTGCCTGGTTGCAACTCTATCAAAGAACCAAAACATTCCGCAAAACATAACCAGATGTTTCATAAGAGCCAAAAAGCACATAATTCTGTACTAAATGCTGAAACCAGGGATTGAACCAGGGACCTTTACATCTTCGGTCTCACGCTCTCCCAACTGAGCTATTTCAGATCCATGAGGGTAAGAACTGTTGGCTGGTTGCAACTCTTTCAAAGAACCAAAACATGCCGCAAAACATAACCAGATGTTTAATAAGAGCCAAAAAAGCACATAATTCTGTACTAAATGCTGAAACCAGGGATTGAAACAAGGACCTTTAGATCTTCAGTCTACCGCTCTCCCAACTGAGCTATTTCAGATCCATGAGGGTGGGAACTGTTGCCTGGTTGCAACTCTATCAAATAACCAAAACATTCCGCAAAACATAACCAGATGTTTAATAAGTGCCGAAAAAAAACCACATAATTCTGTACTAAATGCTGAAACCAGGGATTGAACCAGGGACCTTTAGATCTTCAGTCTAACGCTCTCCCAACTGAGCTATTTCAGCTCCGTGAGAGTAGGAGCTGTTGCCTGGTTGCAACTCAATCAAAGAACCAAAACATTCCGCAAAACATAACCAGATGTTTAATAAGTGCCAAAAAAACCACATAATTCTGTACTAAATGCTGAAACCAGGGATTGAACCAGGGACCTTTAGATCTTCAGTCTACGCTCCCCCAACTGAGCTATTTCAGCTCCATGAGGGTAGGAACTGTTGCCTGGTTGCAACTCTATCAAAGAACCAAAACATTCCGCAAAACATAACCAGATGTTTCATAAGAGCCAAAAAAGCACATAATTCTGTACTAAATGCTGAAACCAGGGATTGATCCAGGGACCTTTAGTCTAATGCTCTCCCAACTGAGCTATTTCAGCTCCATGAGGGTGGGAACTGTTGCCTGGTTGCAACTCTATCAAAGAACCAAAACATGCCGCAAACATAACCAGATGTTTCATAAGAGCCAAAAAGCACATAATTCTGTACTAAATGCTGAAAACAGGGATTGAACCAGGGACCTTAACATCTTCAGTCTAACGCTCTCCCAACTGAGCTATTTCAGATCCATATGGGTGGGAACTGTTGCCTGGTTGCAACTCTATCAAAGAACCAAAACATGCCGCAAAACATAACCAGATGTTTCATAAGAGCCAAAAAGCACATAATTCTGTACTCAATGCTGAAACCAGGGACATTTAGGTCTTCTGTCTTATGGTCTCCCAACTGAGATATTGCAGATCCATGAGGGTGGGAACTGTTGCCTGGTTGCAACTCTATCAAAGAACCAAAACATTCCACAAAACATAACCAGATGTTTCATAAGAGCCAAAAAGCACATAATTCTGTACTAAATGCTGAAACCAGGGATTGAACCAAGGACCTTTAGATCTTCAGTCTATCGCTCTCCCAACTGAGCTATTTCAGATCCATGAGGGTGGGAACTGTTGCCTGGTTGCAACTCAATCAAAGAACCAAAACATTCCGCAAAACATAACCAGATGTTTAATAAGTGCCGAAAAAAAACACATAATTCTGTACTAAATGCTGAAACCAGGGATTGAACCAGGGACCTTTAGATTCAGTCTAACGCTCTCCCCCAATGAGCTATTTCAGCTCCATGAGGGTGGGAACTGTTGCCTGGTTGCAACTCTATCAAAGAACCAAAACATGCCGCAAAACATAACCAGATGTTTCATAAGAGCCAAAAAGCACATAATTCTGTACTAAATGCTGAAACCAGGGATTGAACCAGGGACCTTTAGATCTTCAGTCTAACGCTCTCCCAACTGAGCTATTTCAGCTCCATGAGGGTAGGAACTGTTGTCTGGTTGCAACTCTATCAAAGAACCAAAACATGCCGCAAAACATAACCAGATGTTTCATAAGAGCCAAAAAGCACATAATTCTGTACTAAATGCTGAAACCAGGGATTGAACCAGGGACCTTTAGATCTTCAGTCTAACGCTCTCCCAACTGAGCCATTTCAGCTCCATGAGGGTAGGAACTGTTGCCTGGTTGCAACTCTATCAAAAAGAACCAAAACATGCCGCAAAACATAACCAGATGTTTCATAAGAGCCAAAAAAGCACATAATTCTGTACTAAATGCTAAAACCAGGAATTGAACCAGGGACTTTAGATCTTCAGTCTAACGCTCTCCCAACTGAGCTATTTCTGATCCATGAAGGTGGGAACTTTTTCCTGGTTGCAACTCTATCAAAGAACCAAAACATTCCGCAAAACATAACAAGGTGTTTCATAAGAGCCAAAAAGCACATAATTTTGTACTAAATGCTGAATCCAGGGATTGAACCAGGGACCTTTAGATCTTCAGTCTAACGCTCTCCCAACTGAGCTATTTCTGATCCATGAGGGTGGGAACTGTTGCCTGGTTGCAACTCTATCAAAGAACCAAAACATTCCGCAAAACATAACCAGATGTTTCATAAGAGCCAAAAAGCACATAATTCTGTACTAAATGCTGAAACCAGGGACCTTTAGGTATTTTGTCTTATGCTCTCCCAACTGAGCTATTTCAGATCCATGAGGGTGGGAACTGTTGCCTGGTTGCAACTCTATCAAAGAACCAAAACATGCCGCAATACATAACCAGATGTTTCATAAGAGCCAAAAAAAGCACATAATTCTGTACTAAATGCTGAAACCAGGGATTGAACCAGGGACCTTTAGATCTTCAGTCTAACGCTCTCCCAACTGAGCTATTTCAGCTCCATGAGGGTGGGAACTGTTGCCTGGTTGCCACTCTATCAAAGAACCAAAACATTCCGCAAAACATAACCAGATGTTTAATAAGTGCCGAAAAAAAACACATAATTCTGTACTAAATGCTGAAACCAGGGATTGAACCAGGGACCTTTAGATCTTCAGTCTAATGCTCTCCCAACTGAGCTATTTTAGCTCCATGAGGGTAGGAACTGTTGCCTGTTTGCAACTCTATCAAAGAACCAAAACAATCCGCAAAACATAACCAGATGTTTCATAAGAGCCAAAAAGCACATAATTCTGTACTAAATGCTGAAACCAGGGATTGAACCAGGGACCTTTACATCTTCGGTCTCACGCTCTCCCAACTGAGCTATTTCAGATCCATGAGGGTAAGAACTGTTGGCTGGTTGCAACTCTTTCAAAGAACCAAAACATGCCGCAAAACATAACCAGATGTTTAATTAGAGCCAAAAAAGCACATAATTCTGTACTAAATACTGAAACCAGGGATTGAACAAGGGACTTTTAGTCTAACACTCTCCCAACTGAGCTATTTCAGCTCCATGAGTGAAGCAACTGTTGCCTGGTTGCAACTCTGTCAAAAACCAAAACATGCCGCAAAACATAAGCAGATGTTTCATGAGAGCCAAAAAAACGCACATAATTCTGTACTAAATGCTAAAACCAGGGACTGAACCAGGGACCTTTAGGTCTTTTGTCTTACGCTCTCCCAACTGAGCTATTTCAGATCCATATGGGTGGGAACTGTTGCCTGGTTGCAACTCTATCAAAGAACCAAAACATGCCGCAAAACATAACCAGATGTTTCATAAGAGCCAAAAAGCACATTATTCTGTACTCAATGCTGAAAACCAGGGACCTTTAGGTCTTCTGTCTTATGGTCTCCCAACTGAGATATTGCAGATCCATGAGGGTGGGAACTGTTGCCTGGTTGCAACTCTATCAAAGAACCAAACATTCCGCAAAACATAACCAGATGTTTCATAAGAGCCAAAAAGCACATAATTCTGTACTAAACGCTGAAACCAGGGATTGAACCAAGGACCTTTAGATCTTCAGTCTAACGCTCTCCCAACTGAGCTATTTCAGATCCATGAGGGTGGGAACTGTTGCCTGGTTGCAACTCTATCAAAGAACCAAAACATTCCGCAAAACATAACCAGATGTTTCATAAGAGCCAAAAAAGCACATAATTCTGTACTAAATGCTGAAACCAGGGATTGATCCAGGGACCTTTAGTCTAATGCTCTCCCAACTGAGCTATTTCAGCTCCATGAGGGGGGAACTGTTGCCTGGTTGCAACTCAATCAAAGAACCAACACATTCCGCAAAACATAACCAGATGTTTCATAAGAGCCAAAAAAGCACATAATTCTGTACTAAATGCTGAAAACCAGGGACCTTTAGGTCTTTTGTCTTATGCTCTCCCAACTGAGCTATTTCAGATCCATGAGGGTGGGAACTGTTGCCTGGTTGCAACTCAATCAAAGAACCAACACATTCCGCAAAACATAACCAGATGTTTCATAAGAGCCAAAAAGCACATAATTCTGTACTAAATGCTGAAACCAGGGATTGATCCAGGGACCTTTAGTCTAATGCTCTCCCAACTGAGCTATTTCAGCTCCATGAGGGTAGGAACTGTTGCCTGGTTGCAACTCTATCAAAGAACCAAAACATGCCGCAAAACATAACCAGATGTTTCATAAGAGCCAAAAAGCACATAAATCTGTACTAAATGCTGAAACCAGGGATTGAACCAGGGACCTTTAGGCCTTTTGTCTTATGCTCTCCCAACTGAGCTATTTCAGATCCATGAGGGTGGGAGCTGTTGCCTGGTTGCAACTCTATCAAAGAACCAAAACATGCCGCAAAACATAACCAGATGTTTCATAAGAGCCAAAAAAAGCACATAATTCTGTACTAAATGCTGAAACCAGGGACCTTTAGATCTTCAGTCTAACGCTCTCCCAACTGAGCTATTTCAGCTCCATGAGGGTGGGAACTGTTGCCTGGTTGCAAGTCTATCAAAGAACCAAAACATTCCGCAAAACATAACCAGATGTTTAATAAGTGCCGAAAAAAAAACACATAATTCTGTACTAAATGCTGAAACCAGGGATTGAACCAGGGACCTTTAGATCTTTAGTCTAATGCTCTCCCTACTGAGCTAATTCAGCTCCATGAGGGTAGGAACTGTTGCCTGGTTGCAACTCTATCAAAGAACCAAAACATTCCGCAAAACATAACCAGATGTTTCATAAGAGCCAAAAAGCACATAATTCTGTACTAAATGCTGAAACCAGGGATTGAACCAGGGACCTTTACATCTTCGGTCTCACGCTCTCCCAACTGAGCTATTTCAGATCCATGAGGGTAAGAACTGTTGGCTGGTTGCAACTCTTTCAAAGAACCAAAACATGCCGCAAAACATAACCAGATGTTTAATAAGAGCCAAAAAAGCACATAATTCTGTACTAAATACTGAAACCAGGGATTGAACCAGGGACTTTTAGTCTAACACTCTCCCAACTGAGCTATTTCAGCTCCATGAGTGAAGCAACTGTTGCCTGGTTGCAACTCTGTCAAAAACCAAAACATGCCGCAAAACATAAGCAGATGTTTCATGAGAGCCAAAAAAAAAGCACATAATTCTGTACTAAATGCTAAAACCAGGGACTGAACCAGGGACCTTTAGGTCTTTTGTCTTATGCTCTCCCAACTGAGCTATTTCAGATCCATATGGGTGGGAACTGTTGCCTGGTTGCAACTCTATCAAAGAACCAAAACATGCCGCAAAACATAACCAGATGTTTCATAAGAGCCAAAAAGCACATAATTCTGTACTCAATGCTGAAACCAGGGACCTTTAGGTCTTCTGTCTTATGGTCTCCCAACTGAGATATTGCAGATCCATGAGGGTGGGAACTGTTTCCTGGTTGCAACTCTATCAAAGAACCAAAACATTCCGCAAAACATAACCAGATGTTTCATAAGAGCCAAAAAAGCACATAATTCTGTACTAAATGCTGAAACCAGGGATTGATCCAGGGACCTTTAGTCTAATGCTCTCCCAACTGAGCTATTTCAGCTCCATGAGGGTGGGAACTGTTGCCTGGTTGCAACTCTATCAAAGAACCAAAACATGCCGCAAAACATAACCAGATGTTTCATAAGAGCCAAAAAGCACATAATTCTGTACTAAATGCTGAAACCAGGGACCTTTAGGTCTTTTGTCTTATGCTCTCCCAACTGAGCTATTTCAGATCCATGAGGGTGGGAACTGTTGCCTGGTTGCAACTCTATCAAAGAACCAAAACATGCCGCAAAACATAACCAGATGTTTCATAAGAGCCAAAAAGCACATAAATCTTTACTAAATGCTGAAACCAGGGATTGAACCAGGGACCTTTAGATCTTCAGTCTAACGCTCTCCCACTGAGCTACTTTCAGCTCCATGAGGGTAAGAACTGTTGGCTGGTTGCAACTCTTTCAAAAAACCAAAACATGCCGCAAAACATAACCAGATGTTTTTAATAGTGCCGAAAAAAACACATAATTCTGTACTAAATGCTGAAACCAGGGATTGAACCAGGACCTTTACATCTTCGGTCTCACGCTCTCCCAACTGAGCTATTTCAGATCCATGAGGGTAAGAACTGTTGGCTGGTTGCAACTCTTTCAAAGAACCAAAACATGCCGCAAAACATAACCAGATGTTTAATAAGAGCCAAAAAAGCACATAATTCTGTACTAAATACTGAAACCAGGGATTGAACCAGGGACTTTTAGTCTAACACTCTCCCAACTGAGCTATTTCAGATCCATGAGGGTAAGAACTGTTGGCTGGTTGCAACTCTTTCAAAGAACCAAAACATGCCGCAAAACATAACCAGATGTTTAATAAGAGCCAAAAAAGCACATAATTCTGTACTAAATGCTGAAACCAGGGACCTTTAGGTATTTTGTCTTATGCTCTCCCAACTGAGCTATTTCAGATCCATGAGGGTGGGAACTGTTGCCTGGTTGCAACTCTATCAAAGAACCAAAACATGCCGCAATACATAACCAGATGTTTCATAAGAGCCAAAAAAAGCACATAATTCTGTACTAAATGCTGAAACCAGGGATTGAACCAGGGACCTTTAGATCTTCAGTCTAACGCTCTCCCAACTGAGCTATTTCAGCTCCATGAGGGTGGGAACTGTTGCCTGGTTGCAACTCTATCAAAGAACCAAAACATTCCGCAAAACATAACCAGATGTTTAATAAGTGCCAAAAAAACACATAATTCTGTACTAAATGCTGAAACCAGGGATTGAACCAGGGACCTTTAGATCTTCAGTCTAATGCTCTCCCAACTGAGCTATTTTAGCTCCATGAGGGTAGGAACTGTTGCCTGGTTGCAACTCTATCAAAGAACCAAAACATCCGCAAAACATAACCAGATGTTTCATAAGAGCCAAAAAGCACATAATTCTGTACTAAATGCTGAAACCAGGGATTGAACCAGGGACCTTTACATCTTCGGTCTCACGCTCTCCCAACTGAGCTATTTCAGATCCATGAGGGTAAGAACTGTTGGCTGGTTGCAACTCTTTCAAAGAACCAAAACATGCCGCAAAACATAACCAGATGTTTAATAAGAGCCAAAAAAGCACATAATTCTGTACTAAATGCTGAAACCAGGGATTGAACCAGGGACTTTAGTCTAACTAACACTCTCCCAACTGAGCTATTTCAGCTCCATGAGTGAAGCAACTGTTGCCTGGTTGCAACTCTGTCAAAAACCAAAACATGCCGCAAAACATAAGCAGATGTTTCATGAGAGCCAAAAACGCACATAATTCTGTACTAAATGCTAAAACCAGGGACTGAACCAGGGACCTTAGGTCTTTGTCTTACGCTCTCCCAACTGAGCTATTTCAGATCCATATGGGTGGGAACTGTTGCCTGGTTGCAACTCTATCAAAGAACCAAAACATGCCGCAAAACATAACCAGATGTTTTCATAAGAGCCAAAAAGCACATTTTCTGTACTCAATGCTGAAACCAGGGACCTTTAGGTCTTCTGTCTTATGGTCTCCCAACTGAGATTTGCAGATCCATGAGGGTGGGAACTGTTGCCTGGTTGCAACTCTATCAAAGAACCAAAACATTCCGCAAAACATAACCAGATGTTTCATAAGAGCCAAAAAGCACATAATTCTGTACTAAATGCTGAAACCAGGGATTGAACCAAGGACCTTTAGATCTTCAGTCTAACGCTCTCCCAACTGAGCTATTTCAGATCCATGAGGGTGGGAACTGTTGCCTGGTTGCAACTCTATCAAAGAACCAAAACATTCCGCAAAACATAACCAGATGTTTCATAAGAGCCAAAAAGCACATAATTCTGTACTAAATGCTGAAACCAGGGATTGATCCAGGGACCTTTAGTCTAATGCTCTCCCAACTGAGCTATTTCAGCTCCATGAGGGTGGGAACTGTTGCCTGGTTGCAACTCAATCAAAGAACCAACACATTCCGCAAAACATAACCAGATGTTTCATAAGAGCCAAAAAGCACATAATTCTGTACTAAATGCTGAAACCAGGGACCTTTAGGTCTTTTGTCTTATGCTCTCCCAACTGAGCTATTTCAGATCCATGAGGGTGGGAACTGTTGCCTGGTTGCAACTCAATCAAAGAACCAACACATTCCGCAAAACATAACCAGATGTTTCATAAGAGCCAAAAAGCACATAATTCTGTACTAAATGCTGAAACCAGGGATTGATCCAGGGACCTTTAGTCTAATGCTCCTCCCAACTGAGCTATTTCAGCTCCATGAGGTAGGAACTGTTGCCTGGTTGCAACTCTATCAAGAACCAAAACATGCCGCAAAACATAACCAGATGTTTCATAAGAGCCAAAAAGCACATAATCTTTACTAAATGCTGAAACCAGGGATTGAACCAGGGACCTTTAGATCTTCAGTCTAACGCTCTCCCAACTGAGCTACTTCAGCTCCATGAGGGTAGGAACTGTTGCCTGGTTGCAACTCTATCAAAGAACCAAAACATGCCGCAAAACATAACCAGATGTTTCATAAGAGCCAAAAAGCACATAATTCTGTACTAAATGCTGAAACCAGGGATTGAACCAGGGACCTTTAGGCCTTTTGTCTTATGCTCTCCCAACTGAGCTATTTCAGATCCATGAGGGTGGGAGCTGTTGCCTGGTTGCAACTCTATCAAAGAACCAAAACATGCCGCAAAACATAACCAGATGTTTCATAAGAGCCAAAAAAAGCACATAATTCTGTACTAAATGCTGAAACCAGGGACATTTAGGTCTTCTGTCTTATGGTCTCCCAACTGAGATATTGCAGATCCATGAGGGTGGGAACTGTTGCCTGGTTGCAACTCTATCAAAGAACCAAAACATTCCACAAAACATAACCAGATGTTTCATAAGAGCCAAAAAGCACATAATTCTGTACTAAATGCTGAAACCAGGGATTGAACCAAGGACCTTTAGATCTTCAGTCTATCGCTCTCCCAACTGAGCTATTTCAGATCCATGAGGGTGGGAACTGTTGCCTGGTTGCAACTCAATCAAAGAACCAAAACATTCCGCAAAACATAACCAGATGTTTAATAAGTGCCGAAAAAAAACCACATAATTCTGTACTAAATGCTGAAACCAGGGATTGAACCAGGGACCTTTAGATATTCAGTCTAACCTCTCTCTCCCAATGAGCTATTTCAGCTCCATGAGGGTGGGAACTGTTGCCTGGTTGCAACTCTATCAAAGAACCAAAACATGCCGCAAACATAACCAGATGTTTCATAAGAGCCAAAAGCACATAATTCTGTACTAAATGCTGAAACCAGGGATTGAACCAGGGACCTTTAGATCTTCAGTCTAACGCTCTCCCCACTGAGCTATTTCAGCTCCATGAGGGTAGGAACTGTTGTCTGGTTGCAACTCTATCAAAGAACCAAAACATGCCGCAAAACATAACCAGATGTTTCATAAGAGCCAAAAAGCACATAATTCTGTACTAAATGCTAAAACCAGGGATTGAACCAGGGACCTTTAGATCTTCAGTCTAACGCTCTCCCAACTGAGCCATTTCAGCTCCATGAGGGTAGGAACTGTTGCCTGGTTGCAACTCTATCAAAGAACCAAAACATGCCGCAAAACATAACCAGATGTTTCATAAGAGCCAAAAAGCACATAATTCTGTACTAAATGCTAAAACCAGGAATTGAACCAGGGACATTTAGATCTTCAGTCTAACGCTCTCCCAACTGAGCTATTTCTGATCCTGAAGGTGGGAACTTTTTCCTGGTTGCAACTCTATCAAAGAACCAAAACATTCCGGAAAACATTACCAGATGTTTCATAAGAGCCAAAAAGCACATAATTCTGTACTAAATGCTGAAACCAGGGACCTTTAGGTCTTTTGTCTTATGCTCTCCCAACTGAGCTATGTCAGATCCATGAGGGTGGGAACTGTTGCCTGGTTGCAACTCTTTCAAAGAACCAAAACATGCCGCAAAACATAAGCAGATGTTTCATAAGAGCCAAAAAAAGCACATAATTCTGTACTAAATGCTAAAACCAGGGATTGAACCAGGGACGTTTAGATCTTCAGTCTAACGCTCTCCCACTGAGCTATTTCTGATCCATGAGGGTGGGAACTGTTGCCTGGTTGCAACTCTATCAAAGAACCAAAACATTCCGCAAAACATAACCAGATGTTTCATAAGAGCCAAAAAAGCACATAATTCTGTACTAAATGCTGAAACCAGGGACCTTTAGGTATTTTGTCTTATGCTCTCCCAACTGAGCTATTTCAGATCCATGAGGGTGGGAACTGTTGCCTGGTTGCAACTCTATCAAAGAACCAAACATGCCGCAATACATAACCAGATGTTTCATAAGAGCCAAAAAAAGCACATAATTCTGTACTAAATGCTGAACCAGGGATTGAACCAGGGACCTTTAGATCTTCAGTCTAACGCTCTCCAACTGAGCTATTTCAGCTCCATGAGGGTGGGAACTGTTGCCTGGTTGCAACTCTATCAAAGAACCAAAACATTCCGCAAAACATAACCAGATGTTTAATAAGTGCCGAAAAAAAACACATAATTCTGTACTAAATGCTGAAACCAGGGATTGAACCAGGGACCTTTAGATCTTCAGTCTAATGCTCTCCCAACTGAGCTATTTTAGCTCCATGAGGGTAGGAACTGTTGCCTGTTTGCAACTCTATCAAAGAACCAAAACAATCCGCAAAACATAACCAGATGTTTCATAAGAGCCAAAAAGCACATAATTCTGTACTAAATGCTGAAACCAGGGATTGAACCAGGGACCTTTACATCTTCGGTCTCACGCTCTCCCAACTGAGCTATTTCAGATCCATGAGGGTAAGAACTGTTGGCTGGTTGCAACTCTTTCAAAGAACCAAAACATGCCGCAAAACATAACCAGATGTTTAATAAGAGCCAAAAAAGCACATAATTCTGTACTAAATACTGAAACCAGGGATTGAACCAGGGACTTTTAGTCTAACACTCTCCCAACTGAGCTATTTCAGCTCCATGAGTGAAGCAACTGTTGCCTGGTTGCAAACTCTGTCAAAAACCAAAACATGCCGCAAAACATAAGGATGTTTCATGAGAGCCAAAAAAACGCACATAATTCTGTACTAAATGCTAAAACCAGGGACTGAACCAGGGACCTTTAGGTCTTTTGTCTTACGCTCTCCCAACTGAGCTATTTCAGATCCATATGGGTGGGAACTGTTGCCTGGTTGCAACTCTATCAAAGAACCAAAACATGCCGCAAAACATAACCAGATGTTTCATAAGAGCCAAAAAGCACATTATTCTGTACTCAATGCTGAAACCAGGGACCTTTAGGTCTTCTGTCTTATGGTCTCCCAACTGAGATATTGCAGATCCATGAGGGTGGGAACTGTTGCCTGGTTGCAACTCTATCAAAGAACCAAAACATTCCGCAAAACATAACCAGATGTTTCATAAGAGCCAAAAAGCACGTAATTCTGTACTAAACGCTGAAACCAGGGATTGAACCAAGGACCTTTAGATCTTCAGTCTAACGCTCTCCCAACTGAGCTATTTCAGATCCATGAGGGTGGGAACTGTTGCCTGGTTGCAACTCTATCAAAGAACCAAAACATTCCGCAAAACATAACCAGATGTTTCATAAGAGCCAAAAAAGCACATAATTCTGTACTAAATGCTGAAACCAGGGATTGATCCAGGGACCTTTAGTCTAATGCTCTCCCAACTGAGCTATTTCAGCTCCATGAGGGTGGGAACTGTTGCCTGGTTGCAACTCAATCAAAGAACCAACACATTCCGCAAAACATAACCAGATGTTTCATAAGAGCCAAAAAGCACATAATTCTGTACTAAATGCTGAAACCAGGGACCTTTAGGTCTTTTGTCTTATGCTCTCCCAACTGAGCTATGTCAGATCCATGAGGGTGGGAACTGTTGCCTGGTTGCAACTCTTTCAAAGAACCAAAACATGCCGCAAAACATAAGCAGATGTTTCATAAGAGCCAAAAAAAGCACATAATTCTGTACTAAATGCTAAAACCAGGGATTGAACCAGGGACGTTTAGATCTTCAGTCTAACGCTCTCCCAACTGAGCTATTTCTGATCCATGAGGGTGGGAACTGTTGCCTGGTTGCAACTCTATCAAAGAACCAAAACATTCCGCAAAACATAACCAGATGTTTCATAAGAGCCAAAAAGCACATAATTCTGTACTAAATGCTGAAACCAGGGACCTTTAGGTATTTTGTCTTATGCTCTCCCAACTGAGCTATTTCAGATCCATGAGGGTGGGAACTGTTGCCTGGTTGCAACTCTATCAAAGAACCAAAACATGCCGCAAACATAACCATTTCATAAAGAGCCAAAAAAGCACATAATTCTGTACTAAATGCTGAAACCAGGGATTGAACCAGGGACATTTCGAGCTTCAGTCTAACGCTCTCCCAACTGAGCTATTTCAGCTCCATGAGGGTTGGAACTGTTGCCTGGTTGCAACTCTGTCAAAGAACCAAAACATGCCGCAAAACATAACCAGATGTTTAATAAGTGCCAAAAAAAACACATAATTCTGTACTAAATGCTGAAACCAGGGATTGAACCAGGGACCTTTAGATCTTCAGTCTAACGCTCTCCCAACTGAGCTATTTTAGCTCCATGAGGTAGGAACTGTTGCCTGTTTTGCAACTCTATCAAAGAACCAAAACAATCCGCAAAACATAACCAGATGTTTCATAAGAGCCAAAAAGCACATAATTCTGTACTAAATGCTGAAACCAGGGATTGAACCAGGGACCTTTACATCTTCGGTCTCACGCTCTCCCAACTGAGCTATTTCAGATCCATGAGGGTAAGAACTGTTGGCTGGTTGCAACTCTTTCAAAGAACCAAAACATGCCGCAAAACATAACCAGATGTTTAATAAGAGCCAAAAAAGCACATAATTCTGTACTAAATACTGAAACCAGGGATTGAACCAGGGACTTTTAGTCTAACACTCTCCCAACTGAGCTATTTCAGCTCCATGAGTGAAGCAACTGTTGCCTGGTTGCAACTCTGTCAAAAACCAAACATGCCGCAAAACATAAGCAGATGTTTCATGAGAGCCAAAAAAACGCACATTTCTGTACTAAATGCTAAAACCAGGGACTGAACCAGGGACCTTTAGGTCTTTTGTCTTACGCTCTCCCAACTGAGCTATTTCAGATCCATGGGTGGGAACTGTTGCCTGGTTGCAACTCTATCAAAGAACCAAAACATGCCGCAAAACATAACCAGATGTTTCATAAGAGCCAAAAGCACATTATTCTGTACTCAATGCTGAAACCAGGGACCTTTAGGTCTTCTGTCTTATGGTCTCCCAACTGATATATTGCAGATCCATGAGGGTGGGAACTGTGCCTGGTTGCAACTCTATCAAAGAAACCAAAACATTCCGCAAAACATAACCAGATGTTTCATAAGAGCCAAAAGCACGTAATTCTGTACTAAACGCTGAAACCAGGGATTGAACCAAGGACCTTTAGATCTTCAGTCTAACGCTCTCCCAACTGAGCTATTTCAGATCCATGAGGGTGGGAACTGTTGCCTGGTTGCAACTCTATCAAAGACCAAAACATTCCGCAAAACATAACCAGATGTTCATAAGAGCCAAAAAGCACATAATTCTGTACTAAATGCTGAAACCAGGGATTGATCCAGGGACCTTTAGTCTAATGCTCTCCCAACTGAGCTATTTCAGCTCCATGAGGGTGGGAACTGTTGCCTGGTTGCACTCAATCAAAGAACCACACATTCCGCAAAACATAACCAGATGTTTCATAAGAGCCAAAAAGCACATAATTCTGTACTAAATGCTGAAACCAGGGACCTTTAGGTCTTTTGTCTTATGCTCTCCCAACTGAGCTATTTCAGATCCATGAGGGTGGGAACTGTTGCCTGGTTGCAACTCAATCAAAGAACCACACATTCCGCAAAACATAACCAGATGTTTCATAAGAGCCAAAAAGCACATAATTCTGTACTAAATGCTGAAACCGGGATTGATCCAGGGACCTTTAGTCTAATGCTCTCCCAACTGAGCTATTTCAGCTCCATGAGGGTAGGAACTGTTGCCTGGTTGCAACTCTGTCAAAGAACCAAAACATGCCGCAAAACATAACCAGATGTTTAATAAGTGCCAAAAAGCACATAAATCTTTACTAAAGCTGAAACCAGGGATTGAACCAGGGACATTTTGAGCTTCAGTCTAACGCTCTCGCAACTGAGCTACTTCAGCTCCATGAGGGTAGGAACTGTTGCCTGGTTGTAACTCTGTCAAAGAACCAAAACATGCCGCAAAACATAACCAGATGTTTAATAAGTGCCAAAAAAACCGCACATAATTCTGTACTAAATGCTAAAACCAGGGATTGAACCAGGGACCTTTAGGCCTTTTGTCTTATGCTCTCCCAACTGAGCTATTTCAGATCCATGAGGGTGGGAGCTGTTGCCTGGTTGCAACTCTATCAAGAACCAAAACATGCCGCAAAACATAACCAGATGTTTCATAAGAGCCAAAAAAGCACATAATTCTGTACTAAATGCTGGAAACCAGGGACCTTTAGATCTTCAGTCTAACGCTCTCCCAACTGAGCTATTTCAGCTCCATGAGGGTGGGAACTGTTGCCTGGTTGCAAGTCTATCAAAGAACCAAAACATTCCGGCAAAACATAACCAGATGTTTAATAAGTGCCGAAAAAAACACATAATTCTGTACTAAATGCTGAACTCAGGGATTGAACCAGGGACCTTTAGATCTTTAGTCTAATGCTCTCCCTACTGAGCTAATTCAGCTCCATGAGGGTAGGAACTGTTGCCTGGTTGCAACTCTATCAAAGAACAAAAACATTCCGCAAAACATAACCAGATGTTTTCATAAGAGCCAAAAAGCACATAATTCTGTACTAAATGCTGAAACCAGGGATTGATCCAGGGACCTTTACATCTTCTGTCTCACGCTCTCCCAACTGAGCTATTTCAGATCCATGAGGGTAAGAACTGTTGGCTGGTTGCAACTCTTTCAAAGAACCAAAACATGCCGCAAAACATAACCAGATGTTTAATAAGAGCCAAAAAAGCACATAATTCTGTACTAAATACTGAAAACCAGGGATTGAACCAGGGACTTTTAGTCTAACACTCTCCCAACTGAGCTATTTCAGCTCCATGAGTGAAGCACTGTTGCCTGGTTGCAACTCTGTCAAAAACCAAAACATGCCGCAAAACATAAGCAGATGTTTTCATGAGAGCCAAAAAAAAGCACATAATTCTGTACTAAATGCTAAACCAGGGACTGAACCAGGGACCTTTAGGTCTTTTGTCTTATGCTCTCCCAACTGAGCTATTTCAGATCCATATGGGTGGGAACTGTTGCCTGGTTGCAACTCTATCAAAGAACCAAAACATGCCGCAAAACATAACCAGATGTTTCATAAGAGCCAAAAAGCACATAATTCTGTACTCAATGCTGAAACAGGGACCTTTAGGTCTTCTGTCTTTGGTCTCTCCCAACTGAGATATTGCAGATCCATGAGGGTGGGAACTGTTTCCTGGTTGCAACTCTATCAAAGAACCAAAACATGCCGCAAAACATAACCAGATGTTTCATAAGAGCCAAAAAGCACATAATTCTATACTAAATGCTGAAACCAGGGACCTTTAGGTCTTTTGTCTAATGCTCTCCCAACTGAGCTATTTCAGCTCCATGAGGGTGGGAACTGTTGCCTGGTTGCAACTCTATCAAAGAACCAAAACATGCCGCAAAACATAACCAGATGTTTCATAAGAGCCAAAAAGCACATAATTCTGTACTAAATGCTGAAACCAGGGACCTTTAGGTCTTTTGTCTATGCTCTCCCAACTGAGCTATTTCAGATCCATGAGGGTGGGAACTGTTGCCTGGTTGCAACTCTATCAAAGAACCAAACAAAACATGCCGCAAAAGATAACCAGATGTTTCATAAGAGCCAAAAGCACATAATCTTTACTAAATGCTGAAACCAGGGATTGAACCAGGGACCTTTAGATCTTCAGTCTAACGCTCTCCCAACTGAGCTACTTCAGCTCCATGAGGGTAGGAACTGTTGCCTGGTTGCAACTCTATCAAAGAACCAAAACATGCCGCAAAACATAACCAGATGTTTCATAAGAGCCAAAAAGCACATAATTCTGTACTAAATGCTGAAACCAGGGATTGAACCAGGGACCTTTAGGCCTTTTGTCTTATGCTCTCCCAACTGAGCTTTTCAGATCCATGAGGGTGGGAGCTGTTGCCTGGTTGCAACTCTATCAAAGAACCAAAACATGCCGCAAAACATAACAGATGTTTCATAAGAGCCAAAAAAAGCACATAATTCTGTACTAAATGCTGAAACCAGGGATAGAACCAGGGACCTTTAGATCTTCAGTCTAACGCTCTCCCAACTGAGCTATTTCAGCTCCATGAGGGTGGGAACTGTTGCCTGGTTGCAACTCTATCAAAGAACCAAAACATTCCGCAAAACATACAGATGTTTAATAAGTGCCGAAAAAAAACCACATAATTCTTTCTGTAAATGCTGAAACCAGGAATTGAACCAGGGACCTTTACATCTTCGGTCTCACGCTCTCCCAACTGAGCTATTTCAGATCCATGAGGGTAAGAACTGTTGGCTGGTTGCAAACTCTTTCAAAGAACCAAAACATGCCGCCAAAACATAACCAGATGTTTAATAAGAGCCAAAACAGCACATAATTCTGTACTAAATACTGAAACCAGGATGGAACCAGGGACTTTTAGTCTAACACTCTCCCAACTGAGCTATTTCAGCTCCATGAGTGAAGCAACTGTTGCCTGGTTGCAACTCTATCAAAGAACCAAAACATGCCGCAAAACATAAGCAGATGTTTCATGAGAGCCAAAAAGCACATATTTCTGTACTAAAATGCTGAAACCAGGGATTGAACCAAGACCTTTAGATCTTCAGTCTAAACGCTCTCCCAACTGAGCTATTTCAGATCCATGAGGGTGGGAACTGTTGCCTGGTTGCAACTCTATCAAAGAACCAATGGTTGAAGATGGTTGAAAATTCCCCCACTCCTGACTTGAATGACAAATACAGTGCAACCTTTTTTGATACTGAATCACTGGTCAGGCAAGTCAGAGACTTGTCTTGATTGCCAATTATATCCCCTACTATTGAGTTTATGTAATGGTGTGATCATCGTGTGCTCTAATAGGAACACGATGTGGAAGCGCAGTTTTATTTTGAAAGGCAGCACTTTCTCTGTCATTTATTCTTTTTTGTTCTTTTCAACGTCATTGTGTGTTAAAAATGTTCATTGTAGGGGGAAATGCCATTGAATTGTTGGGAAGATTCTGAGAAACACTGAAAGTAGGCTGCGTGCTTTATTTTGAAGCCACACTTATAGTGTAGCGGGAAGAAATAGTTCCTCTTGTTTGTAAGATTCCTGGTGGAAGATACACATTTTGTTCTCTTCATGTTTTCATTGTTTTGTTGTAGAATGTGAATATAAATTAGTTGAAAACGTTTGCAAAGCGGGTGTCGTCACAGAGGCACGGCGTTGAATGTGTTTCATTAATATCAAACATAAACTCCCGAGCTGGAGAAGTGGAGACGTCGAGGTCCGTGTGCATCATTTGTAGGTGGCCATGTGTTTTGTGCAGTGTGAATGAGTGTCAGCAGAAGCCGCGTGGTGACCGTGTTCTTGATGTTGCAGAGTTTTGAGAGTAATTCTGAAGAGAAATCCATGAACATCCGTGAATGTGTCTCCTTTATAATACAGCTATGCAAGTTTATGCAAGTTTTTTCATATTCTTTTCATCTGTTGCAATCTAAATCAGATGTTATTTGTTTTTGTGATATATTTCCTGTTGTTTGTGAGACTACTGAGTGGAAGAGTTTGAGAGTAATTGTGAAGAGAAATCTGTGAATCTGTCTCTCTTATAAAACAGAGAGAAGATTAAACCAGGTTGAGACCAGCCAACGTGCGTGTCGTCTCATTCATCATCCCAAAAAAATACACAACGCAGAACCGCTACACAGGCATGGGGAGAACATGAAATCTCTCCACAGGGAGGGCTGGGAATGAAACTTGGACCTCAGAACCATGAGGCAAATGATTTACAGTTGCGGTACCATGCTGCCCATCACTCTCTCCTTTGGCTTGTTGGTCCTTGTGCAATGATTCTCAATGTTTCCTGTTACAAATCCCCAGAAAAAAAAAAAAAATCAGAGCGCGCCAGAGTACACCTCAATGTAACATTGTATATAAAACATAATAATGTAATCCTAATAAAACATTAAGGAAGCAACAAAGGAATGAAATGTTGCTCAATTTACAATAAATAATACTGCCAGAGGCCAAACATGTAGTCAAGGGCAGGTGCGTTTACACAATTAAATAAAAACCAGATGAGACTGAAAGTCATTGTTAGTGTAATGGTACACGCACACACACCTGACTCTGGTGTGGGCAGCGTAGGTTTGATTCCTGCTCAGTGATGGTGCCTATTATGTCCCCTGTGACTCAACTGGCAACAAGCTCATAGTGTGCGCTGTCTTTTGTGTGGTGTTAGCTGGGATGGGCTCCAGCACTCCTGTGACCGTTGTGGGGATAAGTGGCTAAGAAAATGGATGGATCATTCATACACATAATCGGGAATGCAAAACCGGAGCTACTTTTGTTTTCACACGTGCACACTTTTTCACCCCATGACTACAACGATTATGAATAATAAACCCCCACTTGCATTGCACATTTCACATGCCAGTAAAGTGTATCCCTTTCCCGCCAACAGAAGCCGATATTCTCCTCGGGGGACCAGCGGTTCAGAACCACAGACGAAAAAGAGTGTCGCTTGATCTCTGCGTGGGGTTTGTCCGACCATTTTGGTTTCCTTCCATGCCATGAAAACATCAATGGTAGATTATTTAGTAGTATTTTTTTTTTTTCTTAATTTAAGATTAATAGTATAATCATCATCTACCTTTTTTCCCTTTTTAAGTAGTTAATTAATTAAACACTTCAACCGGAATGAAAGGAGAGTGTAAATGAAGTGCGCAGTGCTGTACATGAATGGCTTTTAACTCTGACACTCGAAATAAAGATTATCTAGAAAATATTCAACTAAGTTCCTTAAACGCTGAAACAGAAATGGACACAATTTTCAAATGATCCTACTTTGCCTGACGATGGCAGTTGGGGGTCGGCAGGATGGGACTTGAGAGGTGAGGTCTGTAGCCAGACTCTCTCAAGTGCACGAGGACCAGGAAACCAAGAAAAAGGAAAGGAAAAGCAAACTGAGCGTCCAGGCAGCTGACTGCCACTAAGATTTTGTTGTTTTTGTGTCTCAACACTAATTCCTCTTGAGTGTTGTTTTGATTTCTGTTTTTCGCCTGAACTTAAATTTCCAAGGAAAGTCAGACCTCAAAACTTGTTTCTTCTGAATGAGAATGAATTCTTTTTTTCTGAAAAAGTGTCATGTATTTTTTTTTGCAGTCAAACAACATGGTAGTTTCCAGTACAGCAGTTCTCATTTGTCCTCTGCTTCCTTCCTTCCTGCCTTGTTTACTTCCTTCTTTTTCTACTTCATTCATTCATTGCTTCCTCCAATCATTGTTATCTTTGTTTCCTTCCCTTCTTGTTCCAATGTTTTTTCCTTCTTACCTTTTTCACATGATTTTATCCTCGTTTTTCTTCCTCAATTCATTCTTTGATTCCTTCCCACCTTGTTTCCTTCCTTCCTCATTTTTTTGTGTGTTGCCTCCTTCTTTTCTTCCTTCTGACAACAGCTCTCTTACAAGCAAGCAACAAAACACTACCTGTTTCCACCCGGTCTCGAACCGGGGACCTTTTACGTGTAAGGCAAAAGTGATAACCACTACACTATGGAAACAACTGCACTGGGCACCTTGTAGACCTTGATCACCATCAGGGCTGCAACTAAGGAGAATCATACATCCATCCACTCAGTTCGCATGTTCTCCCCGTGCTTGCGTGGCTTTTTCTGCCGCATCCCACTCTAAATTGGCCCAAGGTGTAATTGTGAGTGTGGCTGTTTGTCTCAATATCCCCTGTGATTGGCTGGCAACCAGTTCGGGGTGTACCCTGCCTCCTGCCTGTTGACAGCTGGAATCGACTCCAGCACTCCCCGTGACCCTCGTGAGGATAAGCGGCAAAGAAAATGGATAGATGAATGGTTGGAGAAAAGAGAGTCATCACCAACACATCCAAGAGAAAGAAGACATCAGGTCTTCATGAGGAAATAGAAGACTCATCTTTATTTTCATGAACCTGCAAGCATATACACAACATTTGTTGTCTGCATTTTACTCATCACAATGAACACACACACTTGTTAGTGGAACACACTGGAGCAACTGGGGAGCAGTTCAGGGTATCTGTTCTTGCTCATGGACACAACAGCAGTGAGTTTGGGTGGGGTCTTGAACCTACTTGGTTGGTTTCCCCATGGTGGCAGTCCAGCTAAACCATTAGTCCAGGCCCATTAATTTGGGTCGATGTGAAAAGTTGAAACCACCAAAAAATTAGTCGAGCATTTAGTGTAAAAATAAAAAAAAAATAATAAAAATCATTAATGAAAAGACTTGGCAAACATCTACCCACATGCTGAGTTTGCATGTTTTCTTTCTCTCTTTCTTGGTCCTCTTGCACTCGACAGAGTCTGGCTGCAAACCTCACCTCTTCGGGCCCCCACCTCACATCTCAAATCCCATCCTGCAGCCCTCAACCGCCACCGTCAGGCAGGGAATGAAGTAGAATAATTTTGTGTAATATTTGTCCTTCTACAAAAACCGAATCAAAAACAAAAATTATTTCTCTCCCCAAATTTTCCAATCTCATCCGTTTTTGAAAAAGATCCACCAAGCCACGAGGATGGCGCTAAAAAAAAGCTCAAGAAATATGGGTTGCCACCGCCTGGTCTGATTCCATGATTCTAAAAACATCAAGTGCTGCATCTAGCGGCTCGTTGGTCTAGGGGTATGATTCTCGCTTTGGGTGCGAGAGGTCCCGGGTTCACATCCCGGCGAGCCCATATGAAAGTTCTTCTTTGACAATTTCTTGTTGTTGCATGGTCTATACGTTCATACAACCCCGCACCACTGGTCGAACACGACAGAGTGCTTAAAAAGTGCAACTTGTGGAAGAAAAAAAAAAAGTCTGGCCACTCCTGCATGAATAATCTCAACATCTAAACCAACTCCCCCTCTATAACACTTCAAGACCGGGGTTCGATTCCCTGACGGGGAGATAGTTAATGTTATACTTTGCTTCTCGACGGGCTCTTCTTCCCGCTAAGCAAGCCGAGCTGTTTGTTTCCAAACAGGGACCTCACGCGGATCAAAAGAATATCACAACACCACTTCTACAGAACTGAAATTGTTGCTCATGTGTCGTTTGTTAGTAGGACCAGCAAATTGCTTCACTCGCCGAATTTGCGTCCGGCACTACAGTTGCCTGAAAGTGCAAAACGTAACAAATCGCAAAACATTTTAACCTTCCAGAAAACACACATTAAACAAGAAAATAATTAAAATTACAAGAACAACACGAAGAAAGCTAGCTGAGGTACTTCTACATACCTGTGTTTGGTGGGTGACAGACGAAATGACGCGGCCCTCCAAGGCTGTAAAGCTTTTTGGGATGAGAGTGGCTCAAGGGACAAAGTGGCTCTTTGGTCTAGAGTTAAGATTCTCGCTTTGATGTGAGAGGTCCCAGTTTCAACTCCCGGGCGATCCCTGCTATGCAGTCTGTAGTGGCTCACTGTGCTCTAAAATCTTACCTTGCTGTCTTTCTCAAGGTAGCCTGTGTAGTAAGTAAAGGGCCCATTTTTGTTTAGGGTGTCATCCAAATGATCATTGAGTTATGTGGTTATGTGCTTCATTGTTGGTGATGACTTATGAAGTCATCCGCTCTTTTGTGTTGGTTGTTGTTCTTGGGGAACACTTCTTAAGGAGAGCAGGACTGAAAGAGGTCCTGGGGTTGAAATTCGCGACAAGCTCTCTTTGGAAATGTCAACGGCCAGGAATCCTTTGCCACTATCAAACAGTGGCCTGCATGACAAGTGATCATCTTTTTCATTTCTGTGGGCCTTGTTCTTGTGGTATGCTTTTCAATTACCTATGACCTTGAGAAGTCCCAGAAAAAACCTTTTGCCCAAATTTCCATTAGCTGATCAGGGTTTCGTCAACTTCAACTTTTTGTTTACCACAAAAGGTCAAGGCTTCTTTACAGTTTAGTTCAATCAATCATTTCATATAGACACAAAATTATTGGGAAACAAGGCATGCATAACTTTGTGTATTTCGGGACCAGTACTAATTTATAACATTTGCCCACTGGAGGCTTTTTGAATAGAGCTCGTGCACGTGACGTAACAATTTGCATGGCGCCAAATTGCCATTCAAATCTAGGTGCTCTGTCAATTTTTCTCAAATGGTATGTCATTACTTTTGATACCAAACATTAACATTTAATAAAAGCTTCTTGACCACTTCGATTCTCACTGGCAAACTTGTTTCTGAGCCCATGACTTCAAGAATTTCAAACTGAGGAGGAAAATGGATTCTCAACAGTGTGTTTTCTCATGAGTCATTTGCTTTTACTCGCTAAAGTTTTCCCACACAGAACATTTCCATTGATATTTATCAGTATGACATCACATTTGGACTTTTTAATCATATCATCATCATCTGAGTGAGGAGAAAGTGACCTAATGTCATCACTATCTGATCGTGGAGTGAAGAGGCCGTCTGCTTGTGATCATCCACAGTGCCCAAATTTGAAATTTTTCACTTTGGCCTTGTCGCTTGGGTCATTTCTTGTTTTGTTTTGCCAGAATTTTTGTTTTGGGGGATTCCAATGGATAAAAGACATTTTAATTCTTTTTAATGGGGAAAATGGATTTGTTATATAAGCAAATGGAGCCAGCCTCACTGTTGGATGTACATTTTATTCACAATCACAAATACATTTTACCACAAAATGTCAGATTCCTTCCAATCTGTTTCAAACCATCATTCACTTAATTGATATTGACACCACTAAAGCATTGGGCAAAAAGCATGCATCCTCAAGAACATTTATATTATCGGGACATTTTGGATCAACAAAGTCAAACATGAAAAAGCATTGGTATAGCTGGTCTGGGAAAAGGAATGTACCATATTATGAAATGGCAGTAATTGGTCATTTAATACATCATTGATCTTAGATAGAACCCCCTTACCTTCAAGATTAAAACTTTTCAAGAAATTAAATGAAAAAAACACCTTCTTAAGCTCAGCTTTCTAAACACCACTTTGTAAAAGTTGGTAGTGTTTCATATTTTGTTGTATCGCATGAACTCTAATTGTTCATAAATTAGAGTTTCAATGTTTATTTATGAAATAAAACAATGTGATGATGTGGGGAGTGACATGAATGTTGCTTTTCATCACTATCCAAAAGCGGTTGGGATGGTATTCTGGATCAAATATTAATGAATATATTTAGGAATGCAGTAAAATGTTGAGATGATTCACTTGATTATGATCATGCAGATCAAATCTTTCAGTTTCACTGGTGCTGGCTGAGCATCCT